>NC_053389.1:706364584-706569046 GCF_905171765.1 Bufo bufo
TAATTTTGAAGATTACAGTGGGATAGGCTATCAAGGCTAGGCTTCACCCAAGTTTCTGATGAAATGCCCCAGTGATATCTTCAGATTATCCAATGTAAGTGAATAAGATTTCCTGATACTAACAAGGATCTTCATTAGGAAACGTGAAAAATAGACATTATGAGATGCAAGTTGTTAAATGACAATAGCAGAGCTGGATTGTTAATGTTAGCAAGCAATAAATATAACCTTACCTACTAACACAGCAGAGGTTCTCGGCTGGCAGGTAGCAAATTAACTGCATCTGGTGTCAAGAGCAGTTAATTAACATTTTCTTAGATGTATTCTGTCAGTTATGGATTAAAGAGAAGCATTTGTGTATCTTCCATGGGAGCACAGAGGAATGAGAAGGAGGTAGCTTGTTTTCTAGCTTCAACTAACCGCATGTAGACCAATTTTTACACAATATTGTTGTATGAGCTAAGTGTGCCTGTGTATCATGCAGAGAACCACTTTCCCCCATAGATCTGACATCTCACTTTTAGTGCCCGCTGCTTGCTCGCTGCTAGGTAGCAATGCAGACAAGATGGATCAGCAGAGAGATAAACTGGAAAATACCATAGACATAGACTTAGACAAAGCAGACATTGACCTAGCCAAACCCAGCCACTGTACTCGGAGACCTCGAAAAACTGTTCTCTATCAGGCTGTTTCTTATGGCACCGATAAGATTTATCTTCCAGCACTGATTCTGAATTAGGAAGAAAGATGAAATAGCACAAGAGGGGCTAATGTGTTTTTTCAAGTGTACCAATCGGCCTAGTGCAATGTCAAAGCCTTGGGCTAAATTTGCAGGTGGTCGAGCATCTCCTTTTCAAAAGGTTAAACTACAAAGAGCACACAAGCTCTACTCCATGTGAATGAGAGAGCAGCACCCAGGGAGCCGGGCAACAATAAGAAAATAATGACATCAACCTGACCATGGTTAAGTACATAACATGCTGAAGGTTCACGGATGTGTGGCCCGGAACAATAAGGGGAGAGATAAAGAAGGCTGGTTGGCTAGATCCCAGCATTTATTATCCATGCTGTGAGACCAAGGGAAGGTATGATACAGGCTGCCATTTCAATTGATTACCGGTTAATCTCTCAATTTGTGGAAGAGAAAAACAAAATAATGTATACAAAGTTCTGTTAGCGGCCCTCCATCCCTCCTTTAATGCTTTCATGTTTTTTTCTTAATTAATACATTCTTTTGCTCTTGCGATCTCTTTGAGAAACCACCCACTGCTGATTGCCTACCACCAACATGAAAGAGAATGGGGGTAACTCTTTCCCCACCAGGGCAAAGCTAGCAACACATTGCAAAGCTCCAGTAATCTGAATACCAATTGACTATATAACACATATTAATGTGGTGTCAACAATGCCAATGAAGTTCCTCATATCTTAGTTGTGAAGACCTTTGTATCTTAGCTGAAGGGGGAGCCTAGCCTTGGGAAACCTCATCCATTTTATACATGAGTACCTCCTTGCTATTCTCAATAGTCAATAAGCAGTGAGCCTGTTCATCACGCAAGGAATTCCTTCAGTGTTTTCAGCCTCAAATCCACAATGAAATTCAGATGCATTGCAGCTGGATTTTTGTTGTGAATTTCAATTTTTGCCTTTACTTTTGTCAGTTTTGCCTTTACAAATCAAATCCACTGCCAATTGTTTACATAGTGTACCTTTTTGTGGAATTTTAGTACAAATTCAGACAGCTCAAGAAGTACATTATATGCAAAAATGACAAAATTAATTGTAAAATTTTGAAATTCAACTTGTTTTACAAAATTCTTATTCTTAGAAACCTGAATTTTGTGTGATTCGATTAGAGAGAGTTGAAGTGAAGAGAGAGAAATTTTAAAGCAATTAGAGCCCTTACAATTCTGGTCAAATCTATTTGAATCCGAATTGAAATGTGCTAATTGTATGTGAACCCAACTCTCACGTTTACAGATGAGCAAATTTTTTTTTAATTTGATTCGGTGGGTTCGCCGAATCTTTAGAAAAAAATTGGTTCAATCGCGTTAAAAAATTGCAATTTCCTTGCTGCAGATAGCCTTTATAGTGGTGTAGAACACTGTGCCTTGCAGTAACACACATAGAGAGCCTGCTGTAGTAGTGAAATAATACATTCAGTCAGTACGACATGCAGATGACAGACGTCGCTCTTAGAATCACTGCACACTTCTCTTATTTGGGCAGTCATGGGGCCAAAACTGACCAAATAACTCAAGTATGAACTCAGCCTTACAGGTCGATGTTAGCGCCAAGAAGAAGTGCACTCCTTTTAAACCATCATTAGCTGATTCCACATAGATGTTTACAGAACCTGTTCTATTAAACGCTTATACAAGTAGAGCCCCCCAACAAAGTGGAGAGGGTGTCAGCAGTAAGTTTGTGTTGACGTCACAGATTATTTTGCCCTTCCTCTGATCCGTCAGAACAATAACCCCCCCAAAAAAGGATCATGTATGTTAAGCATCCGCCTGCCAAAAAAAACAGGAGTAGATCAAAAACAGAGATGACACGTGAATGGAATATTTGCATGTCTTCTCTATTTTGTACCCACTCCTGCTTTTGGCTACCAAATCATAAGCCAATTCTGATGGGACCATACAGGCCTTACAGCTGCTACACAGACAGGATCCGTTGTGCATCTCATTTTTCCTTCCTTCTGACAGGTCAGAAGAAGGGTCAAATGAATGATAATGTCAACCTGGCCAAAAGTCAAAATAGTGGCCTAGTCATGAAGTGGGGAGGGTGGGAGCAGCATGAGAAGTCCACAAAGTGGCCCTATGACATAGTGGTGAGGTGGAAGCAGCATGAGGAGACCACAGAATGGCCCAATGACAGAGTATGGAGGTGGCAGCAGCATCAGGAGGCAACAGAGTGGCACAATGACAGTGTGGAGGTGGCAGAAGCATCAGGAGATCAAAGAGTGGCAAGGTGACATAGTGTGGAGGTATCAGCAGCAGCATCCGGAGACCACAGAGTGGCAAGGTGACATAGTGTGGAGATGGAAGCAGCATCAGGAGACCTCAGAGTGACCCAGTGACAGAGTGGAGAGGTGGCAGCAGCATCAGGAGACCACAGAGTGGCAAAATGACATAGTGTGAAGGTGGCAGCAGCATCAAGAGACCACAGTGGCAATGTGACATAGTGTGGAGGTGACAGCAGAATCAGGAGACCACAGAGTGGCAAGGTGACATAGTGTGGAGGTGACAGCAGTATCAGGAGACCATAGAGTGGCAAGGTGACATAGTATGGAGGTGGTGGTTGCATCAGGAGGTCACAGAGTGACACAATGACAGTGTGGAGGTGGCAGCAGCATCAGGAGACCACAGAGTGGCAAGGTGACATAGTGTGGAGGTGGCAGCAGCATCAGGAGGCCACAGAGTGGCAAGGTGACATAGTGTGGAGGTGACAGCAGTATCAGGAGGCCATAGAGTGGCAAGGTGACATAGTGTGGAGGTGGCAGCAGCATCAGGAGACCACAGAGTGACCCAGTGACAGAGTGGGGAGATGGCAGCAGCTTGAGGAGACAACAGAGTGGCAATGTGACATAGTGAGGAGGTGGCAGCAGCATCAGGAGACCATAGAGTGGCAAGGTGACATAGTATGGAGGTGGTGACAGCATCAGGAGGCCGCAGAGTGGCACAATGACAGTGTGGAGGTGGCAGCAGTATCAGGAGACCATAGAGTGGCAAGGTGACATAGTGTGGAGGTGACAGCAGTATCAGGAGACCATAGATTGGCAAAGTGACATAGTGTGGAGGTGGTAGCAGCATCAGGAGACCACAGAGTGACCTGGTGACAGAGTGGGGAGGTGGCAGCAGCTTGAGGAGACCACAGAGTGGCAAGGTGACATAGTGAGGAGGTGGCAGCAGCATCAGGAGACCACAGAGTGACCCGGTTACAGAGTGGGGAGTTGAGTGGCAATACGAGTACCAGCTGTAAATGGTTGGTTAAAGAAGGAGCACTTGGCATCAGATGTGTGGCATCAGGCGTGTGGCATCATCAGAATAGTAGCTGAGGCAGGTAGCCAGAAGAAACCGGTCTCTTTTGTCAAAGTATTGGTGTGGCACCATGGATGATCTAGTCTGATGCATTAGACATTGGTGGGTGGAAATCCTGGCTGATCAACACCTGATTCATCTTGACAAAGGTCAGTCTCTCCACATTTTGGGTGGACAGGCGAGCCCTTCTTGGATTAACTATGGCCCCCACCGCACTAAACACCCACTTTGAATCCACTCTACTGGCCGGGCAGGACAGCTTTTCCAGGGCAAACTCTGCTAGTTGCCACAAATCCAGTTTGGCTTCCAAGTAGTCCAGAAGATCTTCAATGTGGGGTGGCAGGGTGCTGTCCAAGTATGCGACCACTTGCTAGTTCAGGTCCTGCTCCAGGTCTAGCTGCTGCTGCTGGTGAGTAGTTTCTTCACTAGGCGGGTAAAGAAAGCTGCTCATCAGCTACTCTAGACTCAAGTTGTTGAAACTGCTCCTACCCCCCAGCCTGCCACAGCAGCTATGGCAGAGGAACATGAGTTCAGAGGGCCCCCACGGTCAGACCTGCGAGAGAATGGATGATGGTGCAGCTTGGCAGCAGCCAGAAGTTATCCCTCTGCCGAATGGTGACAAATTGGCTGTCACTATGCAAGCATGTGAGCATGCATCGGGCCATTTGTGCAAGGCACTCCCTGCCTCCATCTCCACTGCATACTGCCACGGTGTGTCTGGGTCCTCTGCCTCGTCTTCCTCATTGCCCTGTAGCTCCTCTGCCTGCTCCTGCTCCTCCTCTCCTGTCACCTGTGTAGAATAACCACCCATTTCTGTACACATTGATTGGGCTCCAATGACCTCCTCATCCTCCAGGTGAGCTCCCACAGGGCTCATGTGGTGTGAGATCTAGTCGCCACGTCTCCAGTCCCCTGACCAGCCACATTTACCAGCATCTGTTCCAGGACATGAAGCAGTGGAATGACGTTGTTCATCCCTTAGTCCTGGCGACTAACAAATAACATGGCATCCTCAAAGAGCCTGAGCAAATGGCAGGTGTCACGCATGAGCTGCCACTAGGTGATATCGAAGTTACACAGGGGAGTACTCCCGTCGGCTTGGATCATCAATAAAACATTTATGACCTTTCTCTGTTCATATAGTCCAACATATGGAGGGTGGAAATCCAATGGGTGGAAACATTGCATATCAGCCTATGTTGGGGGATGCCGTTCTGCCGCTGCAGCTCAAGGAAGGTGTGCTTTGCTGTGTAAGAGTGGCTGAAGCGCATGCAAAGTTTCCTGGCCATTTTTAGGATGTCTTGCAGATGGGTGAAAGACTACCTTGACAACCAGATTGAACTTGTGTGCCATGCAGGACGCATGGCTCAGCCCTCCTTGGCGCAGTGCCGACACCATGTTCTTCCCATTGTCGGTCACCATGGTTCCAATTTTGAGTTGTCACGGAGAAAACCTGGATTTGATTCCTTGATAAAGGAAACGGAGCAATTCCTCCCCTGTTTACCTCAGTTTGTCCAGGCAAACGAGGTGCAAAACAGAGTGCCACCGCAGTGCCCTGCACATGTTGTATGCTGGAGGGGCACTGTGAATTGTTGCTGCAGTGGAGATTGAGGACACGGTGGAGGATGAGGAGGCAGATGCGGACATTGTCGCTGGACCAACAGCGTTAGAATGTGGAGTCGGAAGCAGCGTCACCTGGCCAAGTTGCTGGTGCGGCTGTGCAGGAACCACATCACCCAGTGGGCCGGAAAGGACATGTATTGTCCCTGACCGTAGTTACAGCTCCAGACATCGGCGCTACCATGCACTTTGGCAGACACCGACAGGCTCAAGGACTGGCCCACCTTCTGTTCTACATATACGTGTACAGGACTGGTACTGCCTTCTGTTCTACATATACGTGTACAGGACTGGTACTGCCTTTTTGGCAAATAAATGACGACTTGAAACTCTCCACCTTGGCTTGGCACAAGTCATCAGTTCTCTGAAAGGTGCAGAGTCCACCACTTGGAAAGGGAGGGACTGCAGCACCAGCAACTTGGCCAGTAGCACATTCAGTTTCTGCGCCGGTGGATGAGTGCACGCATACTGTTGTCTCTTTGAAATAGCTTCGGTGATTAATTGGTGACGGAATGACTGACGAGGAGTAGGAGAAGGAGCAGGAGCATCAGGACCAGCAGATGCTGGGAAGGACAGACAGCTCCCTTCGGCTGAGGAGGTGGAGCCTTGACTACCTAAAATAGGGTGCGTGGCACTGGGTGATGCAGCGGTTGCTGCGTCAGGCTGTACCACCACATCGGAGCCACGGTTTTCCCCAGCCACTTTGTGGTGACGCTGCATATGTTGATGCAGGGCCGTGGTGCCAACATTGGCACCCTTTCCACGCTTCACCTTCTGCCCACAGATTCTACAAATGGCCATGTTCACCTCCTCTGGCGGCTTAACAAAAAACTCCCACACTGCAGAGTAAGTGATTTAACCCTCAACACTCCGCACTGACTGACTGCTACAGCTGCTGCTTCCATGAACTCCTGCACCACTAATTTCTGGGCAGGTGGGCTCCTGTGAACAGGTGGTCTACCCCAGGCACATTTGGCTTCCGACCTCCCACTGCTGCCACCCTGCTGACTCCCGGCCACGCTAGCAACTTGCTGGCTAGCGATGGGCAAGCTGTCACCCTCTTCTCCCGATGATCATGAAGCCTCTAATTCACCTGGCTCCCAAGTGTGATTAGCTACATCGTCTTGATCGAGTACTGTCTGCATGTCACTGATGTCCTCCTCAACTGTCTCCAAAATCGTCAATCAGAAAATTTGCAATAAAAATTACGATAAAAAATTAGCAAAACAAAAATTTGCGATCAACACTACTCTTAAAGTCAAAGATATTGCAGCCTTCTCATTGGCCTACAAATTTAGAATATTTGCGATTACGAAAATATAGCACTATATTCTAGATATTCACGATAAAATTTTGCAATGCGAATATTCGCGCTCAACACTATATATAACTGCACCTCTGAATGCCAAATATTTATTTTATTGCCACTAATACTAATTTTCTCACTTCACCACAAACCGGGGAATACTTTTTTTTTGTGCCACTAATACACGCTGAAAAGGGCTTTAGAACATATAATTGCACTGCTGAATGGCAAATAATATATATTCTTTTGCCACTAATACACGACACAAAAGGCTTTATAGCATATAACTGAACCGCTAAACGGCAAATAATATATATATTTTTAGCTACTAAAACATGCCAAAAAGAGCTTTAGAACATATAACTGCACCGCTGAATGTCAAATAATATATATTTTTTTGCCGCTAATACATGCCAAAAAAGGCTTTAGAACATATAACTGCACCGCTGAACGGCGAGTAGGCCCTTTCGTTTTTCCACTTATACACTCCACAAAAGTCTTTAGAACATATAACTGCACCGTTGAACGACAAATGATATATATTTTTTTGCCACTAATACATGCTAAAAAGGGCTTTAGAACATATAACTGCACTGCTGAATGGCAAATAATATATTTTTTTTTTTGCCACTAATGCATGCCAAAAAGGGTTTTTCAACATATAACTGCATCGCTAAATTGCCTCTAATACATGCCAAAAATAGCTGACATTTTCTCACTTCACTACACAACGGCAAATACTTTTTTTTGTGCCCCTAATACACGCAAAAAAGGGCTTTTGAACATATAACTGCACCGCTGAACGGCGAGTAGGCCCTTACGTTTTTGCCACTTATACACTCCACAAAAGTCTTTAGAACGTATAACTGCACCGTTGAACGCAAATGATATATATTTTTTTGTCACTAATACATGCTAAAAAGGGCTTTAGAACATATAACTGCACCACTGAATGGCAAATTGGCCCTTATTTTTTTCCACTTATACATGCCACAAAAGGCTTTAGAACATATAACTGCACCACTGAACAGCAAATAATATACAGGGTGGGCCATTTATATGGATACACCTTAATAAAATGGGAATGGTTGGTGATATTAACTTCCTGTTTGTGGCACATTAGTATATGTGAGGGGGGAAACTTTTCAAGATGGGTGGTGACCATGGCGGCCATTTTGAAGTCAGTCATTTTGAATCCAACTTTTGTTTTTTCAATAGGAAGAGGGTCATTTGACACATCAAACTTATTGGGAATTTCACAAGAAAAACAATGGTGTGCTTGGTTTTAACGTAACTTTATTCTTTCATGAGTTATTTACAAGTTTCTGACCACTTATAAAATGTGTTCAATGTGCTGCCCATTGAGTTGGATTGTCAATGCAACCCTCTTCTCCCACTCTTCACACACTGATAGCAACACCGCAGGAGAAATGCTAGCACAGGCTTCCAGTATCCGTAGTTTCAGGTGCTGCACATCTCGTATCTTCACAGCATAGACGATTGCCTTCAGATGATACGAGATGTGCAGCACCTGAAACTACGGATACTGGAAACCTGTGCTAGCATTTCTCCTGCAGTGTTGCTATCAGTGTGTGAAGAGTGGGAGAAAAGGGTTGCATTGACAATCCAACTCAATGGGCAGCACATTGAACACATTTTGTAAGTGGTCAGAAACTTGTAAATAACTCATGAAAGAATAAAGTTGTGTTAAAACCAAGCACACCATTGCTTTCCTTGTGAAATTCCCAAAAAGTTTGATGTGTCAAATGACCCTCTTCCTATTGAAAAAACTAAAGTTGGATTCAAAATGGCCGACTTCAAAATGGCCGCCATGGTCACCACCCATCTTGAAAAGTTTCCCCCCTCGCATATACTAATGTGCCACAAACAGGAAGTTAATATCACCAACCATTCCCATTTTATTAAGGTGTATCCATATAAATGGCCCACCCTGTATATATTTTTTGCCACTAATACACGTAAAAATGGGCTTTAGAACATATAACTGCACCACTAAATGGGAAATAATGTATATTTTTATGCCACTAATACACCCCAAAAAGGGCTGTAATTTTCTCACTTCACCACACAATGGCTAATAAGCCCTTTTTTCCCACTAATACAAGCCCAAAAATGCTTTAGAACATATAACTGCACCGCACAAGGGCAACTAAGACTTAGAAATATTTTTTTGTAATAAAGCACGTTAATGGCTGTATCAAACAGCACTTGCACCCCAATAACAAGAACGGTTTGCTGGATTTACAGAGCTGTATAATGGCAATTTGGATCCGCAGTCAGTGCAGCAAGGTGTAATAGGATTGTTCCTATTACTCAGGCTGTAAACTCCTCTATTGAAACCTGTTCTGCTTCAATACTGTGGAATGATTCCTCCCTATCCTTTCCCTGAACTTTTATACAGCAAAATAAACGTTTTAAAGTCTTTTCTACCACTGTCTCTAGCGCCTGCTGATGTCTCTTTCTGCACTAAGTACACTGCAAAATGGCTGAATCCAAGATGGCTGAGGCTATTTATAGGGCTGTGACATCACAGGGCTGGCTGGCTGGCTGCTAATTGACTTCATGCATGGCATTGTGGGTGATCCCTCGTTCCCAGAGTTACTTGAGCCATGTCCTAACAGGTTGTAAGACACTCTCCTGTTTCGTGGTCCACTGGGGCCCCCAGGATTTCTCGTGGGGCTCGCCTGCAGGGGACCCCATTGGAGTAGTGGGACAGGTCACGCATGTGCCTGCAGAATCTTCGTTCCAACTCCTTTGCAGGTGGACGCGGTTCCGGTGTCTGTGCCGACCTGATCTCGTATCCATCCTGGGCCACTTGAGCGTCCGCAAGCACGCCTAAAAGGAGGTTCGCAAAGGTTTACGCCGAACGTATGTGCATCTTATTTGCTTTGCCGGCCGCTGACGGGGAATATACCTGTACATAAACTCTAGTAGATTAGAGGGCAGACATGGGTTAAGTGATCAATGACCAGCCAAGACCGCACAAGTGTCATGGATTAAGATAGTCATATGGCCTATAAGGAATAGACATATGGCACTCTGTGATTGGCTAGCAGGTGTTTAAGAGGTGATCTCCCTGGCTGGTCAGTGCCCACTGTTTTGACAACACGGATGTATGTTGCTGTTTACATTCTTCCAGACTACCTGTGCATGACCTCTGACATCCTCAATCCATCTCTAGAGACTGCCTGTGGGAAACTTCTATGCGTAACAGTTTGTCTCGTGTTGGACCTCGAATTGGACCGTGGAAATGTCTTGCCCCTAGGTACTACGTTACACTGACTATTTCTGTGCATATGAACTTTGGCCTGGCCTGGCTATCCCTTGTGAGTTTTCCTGCACAAGTTATTATTTGGATTGATTACCTGCATATGATTTCTGGTCTGGACTGTACTGCCGTCATTTAATAAATCCACCATTGTTTAAACTTGTTTGGGGTTCTGCACCATTACACAGGTGCGATTCGTTACCACGAAGCGTGAGGAAATTCGGATTCGGTGCGAATGGAATTTTTCCTGACTTTTGGGTCGAATTCCACTTTGTCAACTTCGATTCGCTCATCTCTAGTTCTCACTGCTGGGACCCTGGTACCCCAACATACCAGATGTTCAGGAAGTAAAACATCATCACTGGTAGTTTGCCCTTTCAGTGTTTAATAGGGTTTCTTGAACTTATAGAAAAGCCATTTAGATAAAGAAGAACAATATGCTGACCAAAGCAAAACTTTATAAAATAAACTTCCTGTGTACTGTATATGATTAACACATCATCTGCCTCAATGACCAAACAGACTGATGTATAGAATTAGTCCTCTATTGTTTCTTTCTATTAAAGGGAGTGAACTTATGAGATAAGAGTTCACCACCTGACTGTCACCATAGTTGGATTAAACATCAAGGAACACATTTAAGTTGTTAGCTACATGACAGAATGACATGATGAACTTGAAACGTTCTGAACAATATTCTGGAAGCAATCATATAGATTGTGTACGCTAATGCATCACACGAAGAGATAGAATAGATCTGATAACCATATTCAGGATATGAAGAAACCTGTGAACTGTCGTTTTGTATCTTTCACATTGAGATCTTATGAGGGAATAGGTTGTTTCTGGCAATTACTTTATAAATATGTCACCTAACTTGACAGTTCAGAATATTACATATGAAGTGCACAGGTGAGGTTATTATATACACTGCGTGCAGAATTATTAGGCAAATGAGTATTTTGACCACATCATCCTCTTTATGCATGTTGTCTTACTCCAAGCTGTATAGGCTCGAAAGCCTACTACCAATTAAGCATATTTGGTGATGTGCATCTCTGTAATGAGAAGGGGTGTGGTCTAATGACATCAACACCCTATATTAGGTGTGCATAATTATTAGGCAACTTCCTTTCCTTTGGCAAAATGGGTCAAAAGAAGGACTTGACAGGCTCAGAAAAGTCAAAAATAGTGAGATATCTTGCAGAGGGATGCAGCACTCTTAAAATTGCAAAGCTTCTGAAGCGTGATCATCGAACAATAAAGCGTTTCATTCAAAATAGTCAACAGGGTCGCAAGAAGCGTGTGGAAAAACCAAGGCGCAAAATAACTGCCCATGAACTGAGAAAAGTCAAGCGTGCAGCTGCCAAGATGCCACTTGCCACCAGTTTGGCCATATTTCAGAGCTGCAACATCACTGGAGTGCCCAAAAGCACAAGGTGTGCAATACTCAGAGACATGGCCAAGGTAAGAAAGGCTGAAAGACGACCACCACTGAACAAGACACACAAGCTGAAACGTCAAGACTGGGCCAAGAAATATCTCAAGACTGATTTTTCTAAGGTTTTATGGACTGATGAAATGAGAGTGAGTCTTGATGGGCCAGATGGATGGGCCCGTGGCTGGATTGGTAAAGGGCAGAGAGCTCCAGTCCGACTCAGACGCCAGCAAGGTGGAGGTGGAGTACTGGTTTGGGCTGGTATCATCAAAGATGAGCTTGTGGGGCCTTTTCGGGTTGAGGATGGAGTCAAGCTCAACTCCCAGTCCTACTGCCAGTTTCTGGAAGACACCTTCTTCAAGCAGTGGTACAGGAAGAAGTCTGCATCCTTCAAGAAAAACATGATTTTCATGCAGGACAATGCTCCATCACACGCGTCCAAGTACTCCACAGCGTGGCTGGCAAGAAAGGGTATAAAAGAAGAAAATCTAATGACATGGCCTCCTTGTTCACCTGATCTGAACCCCATTGAGAACCTGTGGTCCATCATCAAATGTGAGATTTACAAGGAGGGAAAACAGTACACCTCTCTGAACAGTGTCTGGGAGGCTGTGGTTGCTGCTGCACGCAATGTTGATGGTGAACAGATCAAAACACTGACAGAATCCATGGATGGCAGGCTTTTGAGTGTCCTTGCAAAGAAAGGTGGCTATATTGGTCACTGATTTGTTTTTGTTTTGTTTTTGAATGTCAGAAATGTATATTTGTGAATGTTGAGATGTTATATTGGTATCACTGGTAAAAATAAATAATTGAAATAGGTATATATTTGTTTTTTGTTAAGTTGCCTAATAATTATGCACAGTAATAGTCACCTGCACACACAGATATCCCCCTAAAACAGCTAAAACTAAAAACTACTTCCAAAAATATTCAGCTTTGATATTAATGAGTTTTTTGGGTTCATTGAGAACATGGTTGTTGTTCAATAATAAAATTAATCCTCAAAAATACAACTTGCCTAATAATTCTGCACTCCCTGTACACACTTGTGCAGGGTGCACATTCCAAAGCTCTGTCATGAATAGTTAAAACATTTGTAGGAAGTTTAGGTCTACAGACCAATAGACTGACCCAAACATGAAGTGATGGTATTACAGTACATAACAGGGACACCTCAAATCTACTGTGAGGTCTTACTACGGGTTTACACAAATGTAGTAAATGAAATGAAATAAAAGTCTAGTTTGGCTAATGCCTTTGTAACATTGGGCTTAGTAATTAGTGTTGACAATTCTTACTGACTTAGCAGCCTGATATATTTTTATGAGGGGTCTTCAAAAAGTGTCCAGCCTTTTATATTTTCATTGAAAACAGTGAGGATGGGAGGAGTCGGGTCCAAATTGATGGAAGGCAGAGCCAACACAGGTAAGCAGGGCCAGCAATACCATATTGTGGCACATTATACCATCCCAACAAAGCAAAATACCACAGTTCATCACAGCAGCAGCACAAAATACATCCCCCAAAAAGTCCACTGACTGGCCATGAGGAGGGCTCAGGTGGCCCCCTGGGCATTAAAACACCGATTTCCCTATAGGGTCTATGGCCAATCCGCCTGTCTGAGAGTGATATGTAACTAGTCTGTCTGGCAAGCCAGCTGACTTTGCAAATAAGTGTAAGACTTGTCTTACTGTGGTGAAGATGGCTGCAAAACTTATAAATTGTACCATAGGGGAACAGTGTTATATCATACGGACTGTAGGATATCTGTCAAAGAGAATTGTGCTGTTTCATGACAGGTCCAAACCCACACTGCAGGCCACACATGGGAAACCTTCAGACAACTGAAGAAGGAGGTTATGAAACGTCCAGATTATAGTCCAGATTTAGTGCCATTTGATTTCCACCTTTTTAGACAATTCAAAGAAGCTTTAAGGGGAAGAAGATTTTGATGTCATGATGATGTCAAAGGAGTGGTGCATCAGTGGCTACACACTCAACCAAAAACATTTTTGCTGGTGGCATTAAAAAGTTGGTATGACACTGGAAAAATGCAATGCAAAGGGAGTTGATTATGCAAAAGAGTAATGTAATTTATTTTTGAAATTCTTAATAAATTAAGTTAAATAAATGTGGAAACTTTTTAAAAAATCCAAATTTTTTCATAACGTTTCTATAAAGGGCTGGAAGGGTACTTTTTCTCACTGAAGAGACACGACAGTGTATGGAGACTTAGTTTTCAGCAATGCTCTATAGGAAAAAAGGCATGCAGATTAACTCAAACCAGATACACCCAACTCTAGCACTGTTTTTGGGTTCTTACCCTCTATTAGCACTGAGCAGGGTAATAGATGAGATGCCTTAGATACAAGTCAGGGGGTACCATTTCTCATTGAAGAGACCCAGCGGTGTATAAAGATTCAAGGGGGAATTTATCATAGGCTAGTGTTTTACGGCGGTCTATGATGTTGCCTTGGTCACTGGAAGATTCGCCTAATTTATGACGAGGTGCACACTTCAACGTAAATAGGTACATCCTCCGCCAGTCTATGTGCCTAACCTGAAATCTACAGCAACTTGGAGCCGCTATAGATTTCAGTCTTTTTTACACCAGACAAATTGTGAGGGTAGTGTAGAAATGCCACTTGTGCCTAGATTTTGGTGCAATGGCATTTAAAATATTGCAAACGCGAGGTTTGTGTCTTTTTTACACCAGAAAACTATGTGTGTGTGTCTCTCCCATATTCTTCTCGCAAAATAACATAGAAAAAAAAGTTTGCGTACTAGCCAAACCAAAGGCACCCATTTGTTTCAGGGTTCTTTTCCCTCAGTACATATTAGGGTACTTGTAGGCTGTATGGGATGCTTTAGACACAGGTCAGGGGTTCTGTTTCTTGACAAATGAGAAGAAGAAGGGACAGCATGGGACAGCTCAGGTTCAGAGCCTTAGCGTGTAAGGCTCTGTTCGCATCTCATTTATAGCATATAGTCAGCATAGAAATTTGAAAGTGTGACTGAACATACTGTACGTCCTAAGTGTAAGCAGATTTGTCTTCACAGTGGCATACTGTATGTCTGCTCCACATTTTTACAATATTCTGTTGTATTGAAAAATTATGCTTTTCAAAGTTGGGGAAACAATTTACATATATCAACTTCTAGTGCTGAAAGTTTTGAAAATAAGCAATGGTCATAATTAGAGGTGGGACGACGAATCCGTCGAATTCAAGAAACCCTTGAATTTTGCTGGATTCATGGGATTCGTGGACTCGAATCCCGATGTAATTTACAAAATTCGAATACAACGAATCCCGCCGTGACGTCATGTCCCCGCGCCTCCTGAGACGCCTGCTATTTCCCCAGTGGCGTCGCCAAGGAGGGGGCAGAAGGGGCCATGGCCCACCTAAATCACGCTGCACCCCCCCAACTGAAATGTGCCCCCATTCATTTTGCTCGGTAGCAACTAACAGGCAGTGCGGGTGGCGTGCCTGCTCCTTCCACTATGCGGCGCAGGCGCGTGACGTCACTGTGAGCGCCGCCCGCACACTGCCTGTAGACTGTAGCCTGGCCCTGCTACCGAAGATAGCTGAGGAGTGGTGTAAGGTACTAGTATAGATGAGCGGCTGCTTATTAAAAGTTAAAGTTACTGCAGGATATGGATTACAGTTTAGAAATGTGACTGTCAAATGTACACTCCTGTGAGCGGAGGGGAGGGGGAATCTGTGGATGACACTGTTATGGGGTGGGATCTGTGGATGACACTGTTATAAGGAGGGGGATCTGTGGATGACACTGTTATGGTGGGGGGGATCTGTGGATGACACTGTTATAAGGAGGGGAATCTGTGAATGACACTGTTATGGGGGGGATCTGTGGATGCCCCAGATCCCCCTCCATAACAGTGTTATCTACAGATCCCCCTTCATAACAGTATCATCCACAGATCCCCCTCCATAACAGTGTCATCGACAGATGCCTCCAAACCAGTGTCATCCACAGATCCCCCCCATAAGTGTCATCCACAGATCCCCCTCCATAACAGTGTTATCTACAGATCCCCATAATTCTTATGTACAGGATTCGTAGGATTCGAGATTAGAAAGATTCAATATATTCGAGAACCTTTTCGGATTCGGATTTGAAAAAAATTGGATTCGTCCTACCTCTAGTCATAATGTAAATGTTACAGGTATAAAATAAATCTGAGTTACTTGAGATTCTGCAATACATTGAGAAAGCATCACTTACTGCCCATGTAGCATAGTGCACTATACAAAAGGCAGAAGCCAATTTTAAGCGGGAAAAAAAATCTCAAGAGTACAAATACAGAAGAAAAGTATCTCCAGTAAATTAATAACCATAACATACTATAACATTATTACAGGTAAAAAAGTCATCCAGGTACCTCTTCAACTATAAAAAAAATGAATTCACCATGACCACATCCTAGCAGTCTCACTACTCTACATGTTTCCTCATATATAGGTGTTCGGACCTTAAAATGTGTATTTGCTTGATGTTAACACAGAGGATTTTACACAACAGGCATAGTTTAATTTGCCTATAGAACATTCATAGGTTCATTGGACATCTTTGCTTCAGCTAAGATTGGTATATGCTTATCTATTATACCTAAAAGCTATACCTAGGGTAAGCCCTGATAGGCATTCCCACAGGACATCTCTAGTATCTTTACTTACATCCCAGGCTGTCCAAGTGGCAACAATGCCGAGTCCCCACGCTGCAGTGACGGGGACCTGATGGCAGAGAAGGCAGCCCGATGCCTTCCATAGGTATCAGGGAGTGCCTTTTTCGGGCCTCTTAGGCTCGGTCTCACAGGCAGGCTGTCAGTATAAAAGCTGACAGGCAATGCATTACAATACAGGTTGTATTTTAATGCATTGCAGAAGGGATCAGATCCCAGAATTTGAAGTCCCAGAGTGGGACAAGAAAAAAAAGGTTAAAAAAAAGTTAAAAAAAATAATGTTTCACATAAAAAAAATCCCCTTTCCTAAAATAAAACACATCAAATTGTAAAACGATTGGCACTATAAAAATATCACATGAGCCCCCCCCTCACCTGAACGCTGTAGAAAAAATAACAAAAACTGTACTAAAACAACCTTTTTTTTGTCACCTTACATCATAAAAAGTGCAACACCAAGCGATCAAAAAGCTGTATGCCCCCCCAAAATAGTACCAATCATACCGTCACCTCATCCCGCAAAAAATGAATCGGGCAAAAAATAAAAAAAAATATGGCTCTCAGAATATGGAGACTTTAAAACATGACATATTAGGTATCTCTGCATAACAACCAGGTATATTAAAATATCAAATTACTTAACCCCTCAGGTGAACACCGAAAAAAATAAAAAAATTTAAAACTGTGTCAATAAAGTCATTTTTTGTCACCTTACATCACAAAAAGTGTAATACCAAGCAATCAAAAAGTTATACGCACCCCAAAATAGTACCAATCAAACCATCATCTCATCCTACAAACAATGAGACCCCACCTAAGACAATTGCCTAGAAAAAATAATAATTATGTGGATCTCAGAATATGGAGACACTAAAACTTTTTTTTTTTGTTTAAAAAATGCTTTTATTGTGTAAAACTTAAATAAATAAATAAAGTATACATATCAGGTATTGCCATGTCCGTAACAACCTGCTGTTTAAAAATATCACATGACCTAACCCAGGGACGTTGCTAGGTTAAAACATTTGGGTCCTGGGCCCCTAATGTTTTGTCCCAGGCCCCGAATGTCCTGCCTGCCAGATAAAACTGTATTGCCATCCTCAGGCTGGCAATACAATTGAATCTAATGCCCTGCAACAGCTGAAGGACCTGTGGTGACATTGCAGTCCATGTGATCAGTTCTAAATGCAGGAGCATCAAGAACCTGTGATGATGTCACCATCATGTGACCAGTGCAGGAGAGGACCGCTTAGCAGTGAAGAGAAGTCCTGGGAAGAAGCTGTGGTGATGTCTGTACATGAGGAGAGGTAAGTGAAGGGAGAGGCAGAGCACATTTGGGAGTTGTAGTTATTTAACTGGGACTGTATGTTAGAGCTGAAGGGAGGAAAGTTATTTACATGGGACAATGGGGTAGAGTGATTTTATTTACATGGGACTGAAAGTTGAGGGGGTGATGTTATTTACATCAGAATGCATGTTGAAGGTGGCTGGGGCAGGCTTATGTTATTTACATGGGACTGTATGTTGAAGGTGGTTGTAGGAAGGAGTGATATTATTTACGTGGGACTGAATATTGAGGGGTAATGTTATTTACATGGGAATTCTAGAAGGTAATTGCTATTGGTGGGACCATGAGGAGTACTGTTACTATGGGGGGCATTCATTTTTCATTCAGAATAGTATTTGGGGGTGCAGAAAAGTGAGGAAGCTAAGATGTCTGTGTGTCACACTCTGCAGAGACGAGGTGCAGCTGAGAGAAGTTGTCCAGACCAAATGGAGAAGAGGATGACAGATAAGATCTACATCAGAGGAAACGTCACCTGTGAGGCTCTGGATGTGACAGGTATGTGCTACTGTATAGCTGTATAGCAAGTACTGAAAAATGTCTTCAGTACTAGTGGGGGGGATTACTGCTTGGGAGGTGGAGGGCGATTGGTCAACTTAGACAATTGGGCCATATGCATTAGGGTTTGGGCTCTGGGTCTTTTGAGACCCTAGCAACGCCCCTAACCTAACCCCTCAGGTGAACACCGTAAAAAAGTGTAATGCCAAGTGATCAAAAGGTCATATGCACCCTAAAATTGCACCTATCAAACCATCATCTCAACCCCAAAAAAAGAGCCCTAACATAAGACAGTCGCCCAAAAAAAAAAAACTATGGCTTTCAGAATATGGAGACACTAAAAAAATTTTTTTTTTCAAAAAATGCTTTATTATGTAAAACTGAAACAAACAACCAAAAAAAGTTATTTTTATATTTTCGCATCCATAACAACCTGCTCTATAAAAATACCACATGATCTAACCTGACAGATGAACATTGTAAAAAAATAAAAATTTGCCTCGGTTTAACACAGACATGCTCAACCTGCGGTCCTCCAGCTGTTGCAAAACTACATACAACTCCCAGCATTCCCAGACAGTCTACAGCTATCAGTTTGCAGCAGGGCATGGTGGGAGTTGTAGTTTTACAACAGCTGGAGAACCAAAGGTTGAGCATCCCTGGTTTAACATATCTGATTCTGATACAATTTTCTAAGGAAACAAGGTACTTCATGTTAGCAGTAAATCTGAGTTAATATTTTTTCCTTTATTTATAAAAAAATAAAAATTTACAGAAAATTTTGAAAAATTCCTAATTTTCTAAATCTGAATTTCTCTACTTTTAAGACAGATAGTAATGCCTCATAAAATATCCCCATGTCTACTTTATACTTGCATAATTTTGTAAATATTATTATTATTTTTTTAGGCTGCTAAAAGGCTTAGAATTTTAGAAGAAATTTTTCATTTCTTTTAAAAAATTCAAAAAACTTTTTTTAAGTACCAATTCAGTTAGAAAGTGATTTTGAGGGGCTTACATAATATACACCGCCCATAAATGACCTTATTTTATAAACTACACCCTTTAAATTATTCAAAACTGATGTTACAAACTTTGCTAACCTTGAGATGTTTCAAAAGAATCTGTGAAATTTCAAAACGTAATTTTTTATTTGCAGATATTTTTTGCATATTTTTGTAAGGGGTGTACTGAGCTCTTCGACCACACAGGCATTT
Source organism: Bufo bufo (assembly GCF_905171765.1). NCBI lineage: Eukaryota > Metazoa > Chordata > Amphibia > Anura > Bufonidae > Bufo > Bufo bufo. The sequence goes on from NC_053389.1 coordinate 706,384,049, forward strand.
TACGGAATTTAGAATCACTTGGCTGTGAAAATGAAAAATTTTATTTCTTCCAATAAATTGTTGCCTTAGCTCCAAATTTTTCGTTTTCACAAGGGGTAACATGAAAAAAGTACCCCATAATTTGTTACCTATTATCTCTTGAATACGAAACACCCCATATGTGGTCGTAACCTTCTGTAGGAGCACACCGCAAGAGTCAGAAGGGAAGGAGAGCCATATAGCTTTTGCAGTACAGATTTTGATGGATTGGTTTACGGTCACCATGTTGGTATTGAACAGCCTCTGGGGTACCAGTACAGCTATTTTCAACCATGTGTTTTTCTTCATGTGAGGACTTATTCTTTGTGGGATGAGTTGCCATCATCATTGGTTCTATTTTGGGGCACTTTCCCTTGTGCCTCTTGCCATAATGTTCTCCCATGACATGCAAAAAAAAAAAAAGAACTTGCAAGCACATACACATCATCATTGTTACATTCTTGATTTTTTTTTTCTTCTTTCTTGAAAAGCCTACACAACCTCAATTTAAAAAAAAGTTGAGACGTTGTGTAAAAATAAATGAACGGGAATAAAAACAGAATGCAATGATTTGCAAATTTAATAGACCCAAATGTTATTTACAATAGAGCATAGAACATATCAGATGTTGAAAGTGAGACAATTTTACATTTGATGAGGAAAAAATAACTCATTTAGAATTTGATTCCAGAAACACATAAAAAAAAAAACGGGACAGGGCCATGTCTAACAATGTGTAGCATCCCCTCTTCTTTTAACAACAGTCTGCAAACATGTGGAAAGTAGGGACACCAATTGCTGGAGTTTTGAGAGAGGAATGTTGTCCCATTCTTGTCTGACGTAGGAATTTAGCTGCTCAACAGTCCTGTGTCTTTACCGGATTTTTTGTTCCATGATGTGCCAAATGTTATCTATTGGTGAAAGTTACATTGTAAGTCTGGACGGATCCGTTTGGCTCCGCACGGCCAGGCGGACATGAAAACGCTGCAAGCAGCGTTCGGGTGTCCGCCTGCTGAGCGGAACGGAGGCGAAACGGAGCCATACTGATGCATTCTGAGCGGATTCTTATCCACTCAGAATGCATTGGGGCTGTACGGATCCGTTCGGAACACACAAGCGGAACCCCGAACGCAAGTGTGAAAGTAGCCTAACAGAACCCGATCTGGCAGCCATTTTACATTAGGTGCTTTGCCAGTGTAGGGAGAGGTTGCATTTTGGAGCAGGGACAGGCTGTTAGGAACTTAGGGAAACCAAACACTATCTAATAGGGCCGCAAAAGTCCTTTTAAGGACTGGTAATGTTGTGCTATTGATAGGTGTGATACACAGAGGGGTGTGATATACTTATAGTATACTTTCCAACATAGAAAGTATATTATAGTGCATTCGTATGCTTCCAGAAAAAACTGATTGAGGGCTGCGATCTATCAGCTTCCACAAAATAGTGGTAGAGGTTTTCCAAATACCTGCGTCCACAAAATTACTGCTTGAGGGTGATATACCAGCTTCAACTAACAACTGATTGAGGCCTTCCATATAACAGTTTCCACAAAATAGTGGTAGAGGTTTTCCATATACCTGCATCCACAAAATTACTGCTTGAGGGTGATATACCAGCTTCAACTAACAACTGATTGAGGCCTGCCATATATCAGCTTCCACAAAATACTGGTAGAGGTTTTCCATATACCTACGTCCACAAAATGCAGATTGTGGGTTTTGATAAACCTGCTTCAACTAACAACTGATTGAGGCCTTCCATATATCAGCTTCCACAAAATAGTGATAGAGGTTTTCCATATACGTGCGTCCACAAAATTACTGCTTGAGGGTGATATACCAGCTTCAACTAACAACTGATTGAGACCTGCCATATATCAGCTTCCACAAAATAGTGGTAGAGGTTTTCCATATACCTGCGTCCACAAAATTACTGCTTGAGGGTGAAATACCAGCTTCAACTAACAACTGATATAAAGCGATTGGTCTGACATGCATGTGAAATGTAATCAAATACACTGGTGTAATGTGAAATTACTTACAGTGATCAGGAGTTCTTCCTCACTGGTGCGAAATTTGCTTCCAAACATTTTTTCCAATCGCATCAAACTTCGGGTAGTTTAACCACCTCAGCCCCCAGTGCTTAAACACCCTGAAAGACCAGGCCACTTTTTACACTTCTGACCTACACTACTTTCACCGTTTATTGCTCGGTCATGTAACTTACCACCCAAATGAATTTTACCTCCTTTTCTTCTCACTAATAGAGCTTTCATTTGGTGGTATTTCATTGCTGCTGACATTTTTACTTTTTTTGTTATTAATCGAAATTTAACGATTTTTTTGCAAAAAAATGACATTTTTCACTTTCAGTTGTAAAATTTTGCAAAAAAAAACGACATCCATATATAAATTTTGCTCTAAATTTATTGTTCTACATGTCTTTGATAAAAAAAAAAATGTTTGGGTAAAAAAAAATGGTTTGGGTAAAAGTTATAGTGTTTACAAACTATGGTACAAAAATGTGAATTTCCGCATTTTGAAGCAGCTCTGACTTTCTGAGCACCTGTCATGTTTCCTGAGGTTCTACAATGCCCAGACAGTACAAACACCCCACAAATGACCCCATTTCGGAAAGTACACACCCTAAGGTATTCGCTGATGGGCATAGTGAGTTCATAGAACTTTTTCTTTTTTGTCACAAGTTAGCGGAAAATGATGATTTATTTATTTTTTTCTTTTCTTACAAAGTCTCATATTCCACTAACTTTTTTTTTGTCACAAGTTAGTGGAATATGAGACTTTGTAAGAAAAGAAAAAAATAAATAAATCATCATTTTCCGCTAACTTGTGACAAAAAATAAAAAGTTCTATGAACTCACTATGCCCATCACGAAAAACATTGGGGTCTCTTCTTTCCAAAATGGGGTCACTTGTGGGGTGGTTATACTGCCCTGGCATTCTAGGGGCCCAAATGTGTGGTAAGGAGTTTGAAATCAAATTCTGTAAAAAATGACCTGTGAAATCCGAAAGGTGCTCTTTGGAATATGGGCCCCTTTGCCCACCTAGGCTGCAAAAAAGTGTCACACATCTTGTATCTCCGTACTCAGGAGAAGGTGGGGAATGTGTTTTGGGGTGTCATTTTATATATACCCATGCTGGGTGAGAGAAATATCTTGGTCAAATGCCAACTTTGTATAAAAAAAATGGGAAAAGTTGTCTTTTGCCAAGATATTTCTCTCACCCAGCATGGGTATATGTAAAATGACACCCCAAAACACATTCCCCAACTTCTCCTGAGTACGGAGATACCAGATGTGTGACACTTTTTTGCAGCCTAGGTGGGCAAAGGGGCCCATATTCCAAAGAGCACCTTTCGGATTTCACAGGTCATTTTTTACAGAATTTGATTTCAAACTCCTTACCACACATTTGGGCCCCTAGAATGCCAGGGCAGTATAACTACCCCACAAGTGACCCCATTTTGGAAAGAAGAGACCCCAAGGTATTCGCTGATGGGCATAGTGAGTTCATGGAAGTTTTTATTTTTTGTCACAAGTTAGTGGAATATGAGACTTTGTATGAAAAAAAAAAAAAAAATCAGCATTTTCCACTAACTTGTGACAAAAAATAAAAAATTATAGGAACTCGCCATGCCCCTCACGGAATACCTTGGGGTGTCTTCTTTCCAAAATGGGGTCACTTGTGGGGTAGTTATACTGCCCTGGCATTTTCCAGGGGCCCTAATGTGTGGTAAGTAGGTAAATGACCTGTGAAATCCTAAAGGTGCTCTTTGGAATATGGGCCCCTTTGCCCACCTAGGCTGCAAAAAAGTGTCACACATGTGGTATCGCCGTATTCAGGAGAAGTTGGGGAATCTGTTTTGGGGTGTCATTTTACATATACCCTTGCTGGGTGAGAGAAATATCTTGGCAAAAGACAACTTTTCCCATTTTTTTATACAAAGTTGGCATTTGACCAAGATATTTATCTCACCCAGCATGGGTATATGTAAAATGACACCCCAAAACACATTCCCCAACTTCTCCTGAGTACGGCGATACCAGATGTGTGACACTTTTTTGCAGCCTAGATGCGCAAAGGTGCCCAAATTCCTTTTAGGAGGGCATTTTTAGACATTTGGATACCAGACTTCTTCTCACGCTTTGGGGCCCCTAGAATGCCAGGGCAGTATAAATACCCCACATGTGACCCCATTTTGGAAAGAAGACACCCCAAGGTATTCAATGAGGGGCATGGCGAGTTCATAGAAATTATTTTTTTTGGCACAAGTTAGCGGAAATTGATATTTTTAATTTTTTTCTCACAAAGTCTCCCGTTCCGCTAACTTGGGACAAAAATTTCAATCTTTCATGGACTCAATATGCCCCTCACGGAATACCTGGGGGTGTCTTCTTTCCGAAATGGGGTCACATGTGGGGTATTTATACTGCCCTGGCATTCTAGGGGCCCTAAAGCGTGAGAAGAAGTCTGGAATATCCAATGCATTTGGATTCCGTGAGGGGTATGGTGAGTTCATGTGAGATTTTATTTTTTGACACAAGTTAGTGGAATATGAGACTTTGTAAGAAAAAAAAATAATAATTCCGCTAACTTGGGCCAAAATAATGTCTGAATGGAGCCTTACAGAGGGGTGATCAATGACAGGGGGGGTGATCAATGACAGGGGGGGTGATCAATGACAGGGGGGTGATCAATGACAGGGGTGTGATCAATGACAGGGGGGTGATCAATGACAGGGAGGTGATCAGGGAGTCTATATGGGGTGATAACCACAGTCATTGATCACGCCCGTGTAAGGCTTCATTCAGACGTCCGGATGCGTTTTGCGGATCCGATCCATCTATCAGTGGATCCGTAAAAATCATGCGGACGTCTGAATGGAGCTTTACAGGGGGGTAATCAATGACAGGGGGGTAATCAATGACAGGGGGGTGATCAGGGAGTCTATATGGGTTGATCACCACAGTCATTGATCATGCCCCTGTAAGGCTTCATTCAGACGTCCGGATGCGTTTTGCGGATCCGATCCATCTATCAGTGCATCCGTAAAAATCATGCGGACATCTGAATGGAGCTCTACAGGGGGGTAATCAATGACAGGGGGGTGATCAGGGAGTCTATATGGGGTGATCACCACAGTCATTGATCATGCCCCTGTAAGGCTTCATTCAGACGTCCGGATGCGTTTTGCGGATACGATCCATCTATCAGTGCATCCGTAAAAATCATGCGGACATCTGAATGGAGCTTTACAGGGGGTTGATCAATGACAGGGGTGTAATCAATGACAGGGGGGTGATCAGGGAGTCTATATGGGGTGATAACCACAGTCATTGATCATGCCCCTGTAAGGCTTCATTCAGACGTCCGTATGCGTTTTGCGGATCCGATCCATCTATCAGTGCATCCGTAAAAATCATGCGGACATCTGAATGGAGCTTTACAGGGGGGTGATCAGGGAGTCTATATGGGTTGATCACCACAATCATTGATCATGCCCCTGTAAGGCTTCATTCAGACGTCCGGATGCGTTTTGCGGATCCGATCCATCTATCAGTGGATCCGTAAAAATCATGCGGACGTCTGAATGGAGCTTTACAGGGGGGTGATCAGGGAGTCTATATGGGGTGATCACCACAGTCATTGATCATGCCCCTGTAAGGCTTCATTCAGACGTCCGGATGCGTTTTGCGGATCCGATCCATCTATCAGTGGATCCGTAAAAATCATGCGGACATCTGAATGGAGCTTTACAGGGGGGTGATCAATGACAGGGGGGTAATCAATGACAGGGGGGTGATCAGGGAGTCTATATGGGGTGATCACCACAGTCATTGATCACGCCCCTGTAAGGCTTCATTCAGACGTCCGGATGCGTTTTGCGGATCCGATCCATCTATCAGTGCATCCGTAAAAATCATGCGGACATCTGAATGGAGCTTTACAGGGGGGTGATCAGGGAGTCTATATGGGGTGATCACCACAGTCATTGATCATGCCCCTGTAAGGCTTCATTCAGACGTCCGGATGCGTTTTGCTGATCCGATCCATCTATCAGTGGATCCGTAAAAATCATGCGGACGTCTGAATGGAGCTTTACAGGGGGGTAATCAATGACAGGGGCGTAATCAATGACAGGGGGGTGATCAGGGAGTCTATATGGGGTGATCACCACAGTCATTAATCACGCCCCTGTAAGGCTTCATTCAGACGTCCGGATGCGTTTTGCGGATCCGATCCATCTATCAGTGGATCCGTAAAAATCATGCGGACGTCTGAATGGAGCTTTACAGGGGGGTGATCAATGACAGGGGGGTGATCAATGACAGGGGGGTAATCAATGACAGGGGGGTGATCAGGGAGTCTATATGGGGTGATCAGGGGCTAATAAGGGGTTAATAAGTGACGGGGGGGGGGGTGTAGTGTAGTGTAGTGGTGCTTGGTGCTACTTTACTGAGCTACCTGTGTCCTCTGGTGGTCGATCCAAACAAAGGGGACCACCAGAGGACCAGGTAGCAGGTATATTAGACGCTGTTATCAAAACAGCGTCTAATATACCTGTTAGGGGTTAAAAAAAACACATCTCCAGCCTGCCAGCGAACGATCGCCGCTGGCAGGCTGGAGATCAACTCTCTTACCTTCCGTTCCTGTGAGCGCGCGCGCCTGTGTGCGCGCGTTCACAGGAAATCTCGCGTCTCGCGAGAGGACGCGCCGGCGCGTCCAGGAGGAATGAATCAACCACCTCCAGGACGCGTCTGTGCGTACAGCGGTCCGGAGGTGGTTAAATCAGTTGCTAGACTAGGCCACGCCCCTTTTGCGCATGAGCATTATACAAAATTTAACTATGCGATTTTCGCATTGATAAAAAAATGAACGGAGATAGCTGCACATGTGTATACATTAAACCGAAAGGAAATACAGTTTTTCTAGGCTCCAGCAGGGAACATTTTTTAGAGTTTCCTCTTAAGATGCATAAAAATGGCCCCTGATTAAAAAAATAAATTTGTGGGAATTTTTGCAAATGATCCCCCTCTGGAATGTCACTGTCCATGTTGTGGGACTATTTGTGCACTCATAGGGCCAGATTTATCATTAGCTCAAGTCAGAATAATGGAGTGAAAAAGTTGAAAAAAAATGCGCAAACGCTAAAACTGCGCACAAATTTGCAACTTTTTTCTGCTCTGCACTATGCTCGCCAGGTTTCTGAAAGTGGGCGTGTTTTCTTATGTAAATGAATCTCTAGACAGATTTACTATTGGGACTATTTAAAAAGTCGCAAAAAAGTCGCAAAATAGTCGCAATTTCACTCCAGTGAGGACCATGCTTATCTTATGAGACTTTTTAATAGAACATGCGACTTTTTCGTAAGGACGTGCGACTTTTGTGAAGCTGCTTACTGACAGATAAACTGCTACCGTCAAACCACATTTATTACAGTCTTAAAGGGCCGATCATAAATCTGACTTGGCTAAAACTGACTTTAGCCATATGTGAAAGTGGAGTGAGCTGTCAGAGTAATGATAAATCTGGCCCATAGTTTGTATTTGGTGGCTGCAAATATGACCTGAAGGTTTTCCAGGCTCGCCTGCTATTAAAGTCAATGGGAACGATGCAAAAGCGCGGTTCGCGAACATTTGATCGTCCCAGCCGATATTCGTCCATCACTAACAACAGGTAATGCCAACTCTTGGGCATCAGGTGATGTTCCTGGGTCCCCACTGGTCTCCTAAGCTGTGCTTGTGGATGGAGGTTCCGGAAAACAGGCTACAGATGTTTCACCCAGCCAATCAGCAAGCTTTTAAGCTGTGGGCACTTAGAAGCCATCATAGCCATGCCTAGTAATGGCATGGTTGTGATTGGCCGGTGCTTCATGTGACACAGCCTCTTTAAAAGCTGGATCACGTGTAGCACTGCCCATCAGCTCTGAGTAGTGCAGGGACAGGAAGCAGGCAGCTGAAGCGAGGGAGAGTGTTAGGAATCTGGCTATTTGTTTTGTGGGTGACCTATAATGATTTTTGTGGGTGCAATACACCAGATTTGCGCCCCTGACACAGACATATAATAATAATAAATCTGGCTATTAATTCTGTGGGTGACCTATAGCAATTTTTTGTGGATGCAATGCACTATATTTGTACCCCTGACACAGAAATATAATAATTAATCTGGCTGTTAATTCTGTGGGTGACCTATAGTGATTTATTGTGGGTGCAATATAGCTAATCCGACTGTTAGTTCAGTGGGTGACATATACCCATTTTTGGTGTGAGATACACGTGCACTTTATACATGACAGGGAAATTAATATAGTTAATCTGACTGTTAGTTCGGCCGGTGACATATACCCATTTTTGGTCCGAGGTACACTTGCACTGCATACGTGACAGGGAAATTAATATAATTAATCCGTCTATTAGTTCGTGGGTGACATATACCCATTTTTAGTGTGAGGTACACCTGCACGGCATATGTGACAGGGAAATTATTATAGTTAATCTGTCTGTTAGTTCGGTGGGTGACCTCAAAGAATGAGGAGAGCATCAAATATGGGACGTGGCCCTGGTCATGGTGGTGCTGGTGCTGGTGGAGCTCCTGTTGCAGGGAGAGATCGTGGTTGATCTGTGCTAGCTACAAACCCAAATGAAACACCTTCCTCAGGTGCACGTAGGCAACAGGACGTTCAGCATCATTTTGTATGCCCGAATACCAGTGTACGAATGGTGAGGCCAATACAAGTTGTTGTGGAAATTTTATTAGGATGTGTATTTAATATATTGTGTATTGTCATCATGTCTCTCAGTGTCAGGGTAAACCATTGTAGAGGATATCTTCCTGTGTATGTCCTGTCACAGCTGCTGGGCGCAGAGGTCTCCGTCGGCGAAGGGTCCATGTGCTAAGCACTGGGCTGTGGGCCGGGGGAGACTGATGTGTTCAGCAGAGCAGTGTTTTGTTGGCTGATGTATGGACGCCGGCTAGGGCCCCTGCGCAAGACGTGGATTTATTGGCTTGGCATGGATGCATTTGTTAAGAGAACAATATAATGAAAGGAACGTGTGTTTGTTGTCTCTAGTGCGCCTGATCAGCCGCTGGAGATAATGACGTTGTCCTGTAAATAAACATGCATGAGGATCATAGTAATTTTATCTGGCATTGATCACTGAGCAAGGCTAGATAAATTAACTCCAGTGGTAATGGTAGATTATTGCATACATGTGTTTGTTGGCTAGGTTATTCTAAATGATGGTGTCTTGTCTTTCTATGTCATCACTTCCTGTATGTCATCACTTCCTGCATCCTTGTTATGGGCCAGCCCCTTTTACACCTTTTGTGAGTAAATAAAAGAAACAGACTGGGCAGGGGGACGGGCGGTTGCTCAGCAGAACTTAACATGAAAACACCTTTGGCTGACTGCGGTTGAGATTTTTACCTTTCCTTACACAAAATTTGATGCGAGTGGATTACAACTATTAATATTTCTACAACAAAGCAGACGCAGTAATAGATTGGATGGCTGACAGGGCCTCCAGTTCCTTTACATTGTCTCCCACCTGGTCCCCTGCTAAAACCGCAGAGTTGGCACCTGCAGCCCATGGGCATCAGTCTTTCACCTCACCCCCGCAAATCAGCCAAGCAGTGTGAGCCCCAAGTCATGCAGCAGTCTCTTCTGCTTTTTGATGACTCTGCTGGCAGGGTTTCCGTGGGCCATCCACCTAGCCCTGCCCCAGAAGTGGAAGAGATTGAGTGCACTGATGCCCAACCAGTTATGTTTCATGATGTGGACATGGGAGGACCACTGCAGCACGTCTCTGATGATGATGACAAAACACAGGTACAAACTGCTGCGGCTTTCTGCCATGTGCAGACCGGTCAGGAGGGCAGGGGTGAAGAGTAGGTGGAAGATTATGTGGAGGATGATGAGGTCCTAGACCCACAGAGAATCAAGGTCATGCGAGTGACGTGTGTAGTTCGGAGGAAGAGGTGGTGGTCACACAGCGCCAGCTGCACAGCAAAAGAGGGAGCAGGGTGCAAAAGCAGAGTGGGCGTCCCCAGCCAGTATGCCTGCTACTGCCCACCGCACCCAGGGACTGAACACACTAAAGCCAGCTCTAAGGAGTTCGCTGGCATGGCAGTTCTTCGAACAATGTGCTGAGGACAATATGCGAGTGGTTTGCACGCTGTGCAATCAGAGCCTGAAGCAAGGCATAAACGTTCTAAACCTGAGCACCACCTGCATGACCAGCCATCTAAATACAAAGCACAAGCTGCAGTGGAGTACACATTTGAAAAACCACAAAAGATCTCAGGCTCCTCTTGCTCCCTTTTCTGCTGTGGTCTCGGCCTCTTCCTCCCCCTTTGGAGTGACAGTGGCACCTACCACCCCGCAAGCAGATGATGTGGCAGCAACACCACTACCTCCACCACCGTCACCCAGCATGTCCACACTGTCCCATGGAAGCGTTCAGCTGTCCATCCCCCAAACATTGGAGAGAAAGAGGAAGTACCCCCCTAACTCACCTGCGATCCCTGGCCCTGAATGCCAGCATTTCAAAATTCCTGGCTTTTGAAATGCTGTCATTCTGTCTGTTGGAGACAGAGACTTTTAAAAATCTTATGGCGGTGGCTGTCCCACAGTACGTGGTTCCCAGCCATCAATACTTTTCCAGGCGAGTCATCCCTGCACAACCAAGTGGCGGACAAAATCAGGTGTGCCCTGCACAACGCCATCTGTGCCAAGGTCCACATTTCTACCCATACTTGGACCAGTGAGCACGGGCAGGGATGTTATATCTCCTTAACTGCACATTGGGTAAATGCAGTGGAGGCAGGGCCTGAGGTGGATAGCAGTTTGGCGCCTGTCCTTCCACCACCGATGATTGCATTGTGTTTCTCTTTGCCTCCTGTTGCTTCCTCCTCCTACTCTGCTTCCTGATCCTCTACCCCCTCCTCATCCGGTCTGCGTAACACCTTCACCACCAATATCAGCACAGCCGGGGTAAACGACAGCAGGCATTTTAAAACTTATCTGTTTAGGGGACAAACCCCACACCGCGCAGGAACTGTGGACGGGCATGGAACAACAGACCAATGTATGATTGGTGCCGCTGAGCCTCAAGCCTGGCCTGGTGGTGTGCAATAACTGCCAAAATCTCGTAGCAGCTCTGGCGCTAGCCGGTTTGACGCACATCCCTTGCCTGATGCATGTGCTGAATTTAGTGGTGCAAAAGTTCCTGAAAAATTCCCCCAATATGTCAGAGCTGCTGCAGAAAGTGTGGGCCGTCTGTGTGCGCTTTTGGCGTTCTCACCCTACTGCTGCTCCCCTGTCTGCGCTGCAGCGTAACTACGGCCTTTCCGCTTACCTCCTCATATGCGACGTACCCACAGGGTGGAACTCCACCTTACACATGCTGGAGAGACTGTGCGACCAGCAGCAGGCGATAGTGGAGTTTCAGCTGCAGCATGCACGGGTGAGTTGCTCTGAGGAACAGCACCACTTCACCACCAATGAGTGGGCCTCCATGTAGGAAGTGTGTGCCGTGTTGCGCTGTTTTGAGTGCTCCACCAACATGGCCAGTGCTGATGATGCAGTCCTCAGCGTTACTATTCCACTTATATGTCTCCTTGAAAAAACACTTTGGGCGATGATGGAAGAAGATGTGGCACAGAAGGAAGAGGAGGAGGAAGAAGGATCATTTCCACGGTTATCAGGCCAGTCATTCACAAGTGGCTCGGAGGGTGGGTTCCTACACCAACAGAGGCCAGGTACACAACTATCCAGCCAGGGCACAGTTCTGCAGATTGTGGAGGAGGATGATGAGGAGGAATCATGTCCACAGCAGGGTGGCACCCAAAGCAGCTTATGGGCATCATTGGAGAATGGCTAGGGGGATACAGAGGTCACAAACGACACACCTCCCACAGAGGCCATCTTGTCGTTGCCTCTGGGCAGCCTGGCACACATGAGCGATTACATGCTGCAGTGCCTGCGTAACGACTCCGAGTTGCCCAAATTCTAACTAGTGCTTATTACTGAGTGGCCACCCTGGTGGATCCCCGCTACAAGTACAACATGATGTCTTTAATTCTGTCACTGATGGCATTCACACTTGACAGCAGGGGCTCAGTGGAAGCACAAGGCAAAAGCAGAGGAGGAGGAGGAAGAATTCGCCAACGCAGCTGGGGCACCGCCAGCACCTCAGAAGGGAGGGTTAGCATGGCCAAAATGTGGAAAAGCTTTGTCAGCACGCCACAACAACCAGTACCACCAGCTGATATGGAACGTCTTAGCAGGAGGCAGCATTTCAGAAACATGGTAGAACAATACGTGTGCACATGCCTACACGTACTGACTGATGGGTCTGCCCCATTCAACTTCTGGGTTTCCAAATTGGGCACATGGCCTGAGCTTGAGTGCTGGCCTGCCCCGCAGCAAGTGTATTGTCCGAATGTGTGTTTAGCACGACAGGGGATATAATCACAAACAAGTGCAGCCGCCTGTCCACAACCAACGTGGACAAGTTCACGTTCATTAAAATGAACCAGGCATGGATCCCACAGGACTTGTTCGTACCTTGTGCTTAGTAGACAAGTATACCGGCCGTACCCAGCCATTGTTATACTCCAGCGTATTTTCTCTTTGCAATCTCTTTTCTATTTACCAATGTTTTGGGGTCTTCCCAAATTTATACAAAATAAATAAAGGGGGAAAAAAAAAAAGAAAAAAACTGTGTTGGCTACCTTCTCCTCCTCCACCGCCGCTTCCATCTACACCGCCACCTCAACCTCCTACTCCACTTTGACCTCCGCCTCCTAGTTCAAGATTATTATTTGTTATTTTTTTCTATTCTAAGTAATTTCCCTATCCACATTTGTTTGCAGGGCAACAATCATGCTCTTACCCCCCTTTTGCAGCCCTCTAGCCCTTACTATGACTATTTTACAGCCATTTTAGTGTACCAAGGTTTAGGTCCCCGTTGACTTCAATGGGGTTCGGGTTCGTGTTCAAGTTCGGGTCCCAAACCAGAACTTTGACCCGAAGTTCGACAGAACCCGGCGAACCCGAACATTCACGGGTCCGCTCATCCCCAATTATAGGTGATGGCACCTGGACAGAATCCATGGTCACAGATTGCGGTCAGGAGATATCTCTGTGCTAGTGTTTAAGTCCCCCTTTTTCTGCCCCTTCACCTCTGATTGACAGCTGGTAGTTTTCGGCTGTTCAGCAAAGCTTACCGAAGACTCATGCATGCGTCTGACCTCTCTATTCCAGCACCTCTTTTCTTATGAATGTCTTGATGCGTGCTTGCACCCAAGAACCTACGCATTGAGCCACGATAATAGAAATGCACGAGATTCACCAGCTTTGATGATCAGCTGTCAATCAGAGGTGAAGGGGCAAGGAAAGGGGGCATGGTTATCCTGACTTGAAGCAAGGAGACCACTGCCCCCATGACTTCAAACTCTGCTGTTACATAGTGCATGCAGAGGATTAAAGTTTATTTTTCAAGATTTTGGAGCATCTGACTGGAGGAAGAAAAGGATCTTTAGAAACATACTGCTGGCCACTTTAAGGTAATGCTGGCGGCTTGGGAGCTGTTTTTAAGCGCCATGTTCCCTTTAAAGATATGTCACGCTTTAACTTTCTGATGTGTTTCTATACATTCAGCCGAGATATTTAGATAAAGAAAACACAAAAATACTAAAGCTCCATAGTAGTAAATAATTATATCAAAATATTACATTGTATCAATACAAAAAACATTTAGAACATAGAAATGACTAAATCTTGTGATCAGCATTCCTTTTATGGGGGAAAGATAGAAGAGTTAAAAAAAAAAAAACACTGATTGCTTTGCCTGTGATCAAGCTTTGTACACTCCACAGAGATGTTCCTGGCATGCAGGTCCTTTTATTTATTGCATTTCTTTGTTCTTTAGCACTCTCCTGTAGCACAAGACAAATGCAGAAACAATTTTGAAAAAGGAATATGGAAATGTCGCCTACTTAGGAAATATAACATATGATAATAGGAATTAAATTGCTCCATTTTCTCTTTACTGTCCTGCAGTAAATGTTCCAAGATTGTTATGAGGCATTACTCTAACAACCAGAAAAGTGACTCCTACTGATTATTTAAACCTGGAACAGTGACTGATCGTTAGTGCAGCAAAAGACGGGCGCTCACCGAAGACAATTATATGACCGCCTGAACTTGCCTGCAGACAATACTTCCATGAACAGCCAATGGTACAGAAATAATTGGAATCTTGTTTCTTAAAAAGATCTAGATGTACACTCCAGAAAAAAAACATTTCTAAATGCGTATTCCTTCATCTTCTTAAATTGTGCGCTTTCTTATTAAAACCAAAAACTGCAAATACAAATTTAGCAAAGCTGATTTTGTCATTTAACAGTTTTTTTCCGTGCACGCATGATTACCCCTAGATTCACGACAATCACAATGAATTCTGCTGAATGATATCAGTTCTGCTTCATATGACTATTCCTGCTTCAAAACATTTATATTTAAAGGAGTTGGTCACCTTCTGGCTACTGTTGACCAATGAGTATGTAAGATGACTATATGGTACTTACTACTATAGCCTTTGTTAATATTTTACTTCTTGGGCACATCTTCTGTGCTGTCCATGTAAAGGTCCTGCCCATGAGATGGGTGCTGAGGGTCATGTGAACAGACACATCACTCAACCTCCTACATTCAAACACGTTGAGGGACATTTATCAAAACTAAAGCAAAGGAAAACTGTCTTGGTTGTCCATGGCAACCAATCAGATCAATTATTTTGTTTTTCAAAGGAGCTGAAAAATAAAAAGTGTAATGTGATTGGTTGCTATGGGCAACTAAGTCAGTTTTCCTTTGCACCAATTTTGATAAAATTCCCCAATGTATTTGAATGGATGAGGCTGAGTAATGTGTCTGATCACATGACCCTCTTTCAGCAGCCATTTTATTGCGGGATCTCACACTGAGCACAGTCGCACCGCACCTACATAGAGGCCATAGTTGGTGTCCTCAAACCCAGCACAGCACACATGCCATGCGCACTCTCCCCCACAGCGCCTCCATGCTGATCTACAGGGCTTCCTCCATTCTCCTCACCTCCTCCTTCTGGTAAATCCTGTACGCTGGCACTGGGGTTGCTCCCATCCTATTGACCCTCTGTAGCTTTGTCCCTGCCATCTTGCCACACATCATCATACACACTTTTTAGTCATGACAAAGGCTTTGACCTGAATTTCCCCATTCCCCCTTCTATGATCCATATCATCATCTTTTGTGCATCCAGCAATATTCAGCAATTTTGTGTACTTATATATTTTGTTCTTTTTTTCTTACTAGTGACTAAGACCAAGGTCTTGGAATTGACCAAAACGTCAAATGCAATTGTCAAATATACATCAAGGCATCTTTAATTTGCCAATTTATTTGGAGGATATTTAAAATCTAATCCAATTTGGAGTGTGCATTGGTATTTCATTAACAATTAGACTTTGGATCATATCCACCCCACCTTGCCCTCACCAATATTGGACACTGAGTGCAGCCCAACAATACAATTCTTGAATCTCCCATAAAACTGCCAGGGCAAAATTTTCTTATATTTTAGTCAGCCCAGGAACTGGTGATGCCACTTTTACTGTACTGATGGATGAAAGGTATACCACGGCACTCTCAAAACTTCAGCGTTTCAATATTTATTCACCAATTCTCAGCGACATTTCGACCAGTGTGGTCTTTCTCAACACTGTTTTGAGAGAGCCGTGGTATACCTTTCATCCATCAGTAGCTGTGACGGGGTGCTTTCAGACTGGCACCTGACACTGCGGGCACCACCACTACAAAATCCGACCGTTGTGCTGCTGCGCCCTTCTATTTTTTCTTGCCACTATTACTGTAGGCGCAGGCTCAGGTAGCTCTCAGCATGGGAGTATCTCCCATCTGGCAAATTTTCTCCACAGTGCCGGAAGACAAAAGCATTGTTGTCTAAAAGATCTGCAGGATGAAAATGAGCTGTGGGCATTCAAACAGAAATGTAGACTCCAAAGCTCTACTGAACCACATGGAGTAGTATCACCTGTTACTGTGGGAAAGTAGAAGTGGCCACCAACTAGTGCAACAAGAGTCTCTTACTTCTCCCAGCCTTCTCTTCAGCAGCCAGGCCACATCCATTTATAGTGTCCTTGTCATCGTCATCACCAACTACTGCTTCTCCCGTTCAGATTACACCTCCTCCTATTCCGTTCTGTAATCAGCCATCGATAATGCAATATCTGGCTAGAAAACAAATCTACATGCCCAGCAGTCCACTGGTGTATACACTGCTGTACCACTTAGTAGATTCTGCTACCTTTAGGGAGCTTATGGCACGCACCCAGCCTTGCTGGAACATACCGTACCTAGCTGGCATTATTTTTCCAAGAAACACATTCCTGACTTGTACTCTGCCGTAATGGAGAACATAGGCCCCTCCTTGCAATTCTTGCTATGTGGCAAGGTGCACTACACTGTGAACACTTGGAACAGCTGTTATGGGGACAGTACATTAATGTTTTTCATGGCAGTGGCAAGGCACCCCCACAGCAACTAGGCCAGGTCGTATCAACACCTCCATGTTGGTGTTCTGCCGCCTCCACACTGCAGTTAAGATCTAAAATGTATGGACAGGTGTGGTTCTATTTTTGGAAGAAAGCAACCAAGGATTTTTTTTAAACCTGATGAAACAGGTTATATGCAGGTAACATTTGATGGGACATCACAGGAATATATAACTGATATAGGATTGATGAAGGTGAATCTAGTAATCACCATAACATAAAAGTTTTATTACACAGTGGAACTGTGTTTTGATCCTTTTTAAATCCTGGTGACCAATAGAGATGTCGCGAACATAAAATTTTCCGTTCGCGAACGGCGAACGCGAATTTACGCAAATGTTCGCGAACATTCGAACCGGGCGAACCGCCATAGACTTCAATAGACAGGCAAATTTTAAAACCCACAGGGACTGTTTCTGGCCACAATAGTGATGGAAAAGTTTCAAGGGGACTAACACCTGGACTGTGGCATGTGGCATGCCGGAGGGGGAGCCATGGCAAAACTCCCATGGAAAATTACGTAGTTGACGCAGAGTGTGGTAAGTTGAATTCGCAATGCGATTAATATAACCTGCATTATTCGCAATGCGATTACAACTTAGATCTGAGTTCCTAATGGTTGTATTGCTAGAATTGACGAATATAGCACTGTATTCTCAATCTTCGTTATATTCTAGCAATACAACCATTAGGAACCCAGCTCTAAGTTGAATTTGCAATGTGATTAATATAACATGTATTAATCGCATTGCGATTACAACTTAGATCTGAGTTCCTAATGGTTGTATTGCTAGAATTGACGAATATAGCACTATATTCTTAATCTTCTTTATATTCTAGCAATACAACCATTAGGAACCCAGCTCTAAGTTGAATTCAAAATGCGATTAATATAACCTGTATTAATCGCATTGCGATTACAAGTTAGTCCAATTTGTGACACTGCAGCTTCCGAATGAATCTAAGATGGATGCTGTCCTTGCTTTTTGATAGGAGGTGGGAGGGTCTGGGAGGGAGGGTATGCTGATTGGCTGAAATGTGTCTGCTGGCTGTGAGGTACAGGGTCAAAGTTTGCTCAATGATGATGTATAGGGGGCGGACCGAACATTGCATATGTTCGCCCGCCGCGGCGAACGCGAACATGCGATGTTCGCCGGGAACTGTTCGCCGGCGAATAGTTCGGGACATCTCTAGTGACCAACATGATTGGTTGAGGTTGCAATCAGTCAAGTAATATGTAGATCTATTAAATCAGTATTTATTTGTCATTTCCAGCCACTGACTATAAAAAAGTCTGAAAACTCACTTTAAAATATTAATGTATCCTAAAAAAAAAAAAAAAAGGGATTTCTAAAAGAAAAGAATACAATATTAATGTACAAATGATTGAAAACCAGTAGATTAATTGTTTTAACGTAATTAATTATCTAGAAACCACAGGAGGATGTTTTGTCATTTTCTTCCACTGTTTCCCATTTACTATAAAGGTTGTTTCCTGCATGAAGTACATTGAATGTCACATATCTCAATGCTGAAATAATGCCAAGAAGATGACATTCTTAAGAAAACTCACTCTAGACAAGAGCACATGAGAGAGACAATGTTTTATTTAGGCTCCGGAATATAAAATTCTGCAAAACCCTCTTTGGTTATTGATATAATTATGGCAGATTTTATTTAAAAAGTTAAAACAAACAATGTCAGATTTATTTATTTTTTTGCATGCGCCACATATTTGTTAAAGGATGTCATATATATAACCATAACACTCTTTAGTTTGGGATTTGTATCACATGGATAATAAACTTTTGCCAAAATAACCAGACAAATTGATTTTTCTAAATTTGCATTTTTTTCATACTTTAGGCTAGGGATAGCAAAACCATTGCCCACAGGAATAGATTTTTTTAGAAATTTTTAAAAGTAGTTAAAAAAAAAAGAAAAAAGGAGGGAGAACGAGAGAAAGAAAGAGATAAAGACATATCTTTAAAAAAAAGAAGGGAGAGGAGGAGGAAAAGAGAAGAAGAAAAAAAAAAAAAGAAGAGGGGGAAGTAAGGAAAAAGAGGAACGCGGAATGGCCCCAAAAGCTAGTAGGCGCTTTGCAGACCCAGAAACCGGCCACTAAACCCTTTGAAGGAACAAAAATAGACCAATGCCTAAGGTCCCCAAGGGTTAATACTAGAGGTGGTTAGAAGGACATTAGTTCCAAAAGAACTGACAGTGCTGAGGTGTCGGAAGCAGAACCACAAAAAGCTTCTGGGTACCCCCAAGGGGAAGGGGGAACAGAGGGAGAAGATATGTTTAACGTCGACTCTACCTTGCTAAAAGAAATACTAATGGCAGTAAAACAGAATGGGGATTTAATACAAGGCATTACAACCCAACTTGGGTCCATTCAAGCCGATGTGGGACTGATTAGAGACGATTTGTCAAAATGTGATGGTCATAGGTGAGAAATCTGCTTCAATATGTGGTGGATTACCTGTATGGGAGGGGGTTGGGTGGGCTGGGATGCGTGTGTTTTTTTAAAATTTTTTATTATTGCTTATAATGTCTATCAGAATTCTTACCTGGAATGTTAGGGGTTTGGGGGACAGAAGAAAGAGACAAGCAGTTTTTGATATGATGCGTATACATCTACAAGCAATTGTATGCTTGATAGAAACACATCTTACTGGGGAGACTTCCGGGGTGGTCACCAGGGGATGGGCTGCACACACGTATCACTCGACCTTCTCTAATCATTCTAGGGGAGTAACAGTTTTCATTCATAGAACGATTGAGTTTTTTTGCGAGGCGTCCTCTGTTGACCACCAGGGAAGATTTGTCTTCTTATACTGTAAGTTGGCAGGGAAGATGTGCATTTTGGCCTTTGTTTATATTCCACCTCCATTCTCCTTCTCAGTGCTTAATTCTCTGCTAACATTTACTGACAAATGGCCGGAATGCCCCACATTGATTATTGGGGATTTCAATTGTGTTATTAATCCGACAGTAGATAGGGTTTCTAGGGGTGTTGAGGGAGACGCGTCTGTTCCGGGGTCCCCCCTGGCACGTTTCTGTTCTGAAGCCGGGTTTGAGGATGTTTGGGAATCATGAAATAATACAAAAAGAAATAAACCAATTTTGGGTAACTAACTATGGGTCAACTAAAATCCAGATGGTATGGGATACTTTTAAGGCCTATATGAGGGGAATAATGGTCAGTTACATTGCAAACCTTAGAAAGGAGTATGGGAAAAATGAAAAAAAAATGTAAAGAACAAGCTTCCTCAGCCACACAATCTTTCTATATAAATAGGACAGAGGAAAATAGGAAAAATATGCAGAAGACTGCACAAGCATACTCTGACTTCTTGCTGGAGAAGGCACAACAGAGTTTATTCTTCAAAGGGCAAAAATATTTTACTGAATCGGGACGACCGGGGAAACTCCTATCTAGGGTGATTTCGAGTCAGGAATCCAAAAAGAATATAGATAATATACGATTGGCCAATAGGAGGATGGTTAGGGGACAAGACTCCATAGAGAAGGCCTTCCTTGATTACTTTTCAGACCTTTATAGAGCCGATTGTAGGATCATGGATGAAATGATGGACTCTTATCTTGATGGTAAAGTCTTTCCTACTATCACTTCGGCTCAAAGGAAGGTACTTGATGCCGATCTCTCTATTCAGGAGCTGGAAGGTGCAATTAAGCTATGTTCGGGTAACTCCACCCCCGGTTCAGACGGACTCCCATATGAATTTTATGGAAAATATAAAGAGGAGGTTTTTCCTAGATTGTTGGAGGTCTTTGCTGAATCGGTGGAGGAGGGGAACCTGCCAGGTTCAATGATGGAAGCTGTAATAATATTAATTCCAAAAAAAGGTAAGGACCCCACAGATTTGGGATCCTACAGACCGATCTCACTGTTGAACGCGGATGTAAAGGTCCTGGCGAGGATCTTGGCCACAAGACTTTCTGGGGTTATCTACTCCATTGTCCATCCGGACCAGAATGTTTTGATTCAAGACAAAAGTACACACCATAACCTTCATCGGCTTTTTGCCAATATACAGGCACCTGGGGGGTCTGCTCGCTCCATCCTGTCTCGATGCCTCCAAGGCCTTTGACAGGGTGGAGTGGCGGTTCCTATGGAGGGTTTTGGCGAGGATGGGCTTTGGGGAGAGATTTATAAATATTATCAAAATACTTTATAGATCCCCTACGGCCAAGTTGAGTCTCTACGGGAGCCTTACTGCCAGTATTGATCTAAATAGAGGTACTCGCCAGGGCTGCCCATTATCTCCACTTCTATTTAATATTTATATTGAGCCCCTGGCCTTGGCTATTAGGCAGGATGTCCAAATTAAAGGATTTGGAACATTAGGAGTGGAAGATTGTATTTCTTTAAACACGGATGATGTCCTTTTTTTCGCAGATAATACAGAGATAACTGTCCCAAGAATTATCCGCATGGTTAAATTATTTGGTGAAGTATCAGGCCTGGATATAAACTGGTCATTCTGATGCCAATAGACTCGGTGTCCCAAAAGGAGTCCTTGATAACCCAGTTAGATGTTGTTGATACTTTTCAATACTTGGGTATGACGATATCTCCCAAGGTTGAAAATTCTGTACATCTTAATCTGACCCCATTGATAACAAAAACTAGAGCAAAAATAGGGATTTGGTTGAGACTTCCTTTATCTAGAGCTGACCGAGTTTCACTGGTTAAAATGGTAATTCTAACCCAATTCCTCTATGTCCTTAGGAATATACCTATTTGGATAGAGGATAAATATTTCAAATTAATGGAAAGAATAATCAATGATTTGATTTGGGGAAGAAAATGAGTGAGACTCAAATTAGAATATTTATATAAGCCGCTGGAGCATGGGGGTTTTAATCTCCCATGCTTTAAAGGCTACTTTATTGCTGCTCAGCTATGGATGTGCAATGAATGGCCAAATAGTACTTTTTTTTAAGTAGCCTAGTAAGAAGCTCTGCACATAATAATATATTTACGCTTCTGGAATCTGGGCAACTGATTAATAGGGACTGGGGTCATAAAGGGACTACAAAATTACTATCGAAAATGTGGGCTGTTACTAGAGGATGGTTGGGGGTAAAGGGATCACTTATATTCACGCCTCTCTGGCACAATATCCACTTACAGACTTTAGATGGTATAGGAAGGGATCAATTCTGGCAAAAGAATGGGATCCTTTATATGGCACAGGTTGTTAAGAACGGAGAAATTAAGGCGTTTGTTGACTTATCACATAGTGTAGAGAATCTATCTTGATTTAGGTATTTTCAGCTTCGCTCGGCACTTTTTAGTCTGGATGATAAATCACTGCTAGAAATAGATAATTCTTCTCCGTTAAACGAGAGGTTTGGGAAGATACCATTAAGAATGAAGATTTCAAATATATATAAATTATTAATTAAGTCACGGTTTTCTGAGATGTACTTTCTCATAACTTTAATCATGTTCTAATACAATTTAATACAGTTTAACATCATAGATTATATGTCACTCCTATTTGGTTAAACAAGTGTGGAATAAGAGATACCTCCAAGTGTCCTCGATGTGATACTGTTGGTGCAGATTATCTCCATATGATCTGGGCATGCCCAGAACTCGGGGCATACTGGAGTAGCATTAACAATTTCCTCACCCAAAAATAAAAAATACGGATCCCTCTTGAGCCACAATTGTTTTTACTGAACGATCTTTCGACATTAAGTAGCCATAAATCCCAAAAGATCCTATTAGGTAGAACATTACTATTGGCCAGGCTCCTGATCAGTCAGAGCTGGTTTGCACGTCATGCCCCAGAGGTAAACAATTGGGTAAACCTGGTTAATAAGGTTAAAAATTACGAACAATTTCTTTATAAGCAGAGGGGTGGATTTGAGAAATGGGTTAAGATATGGGACGGTTGGTAGTTCTGATAGGACTGTACTTGGATATATTTGTTTACTTTATATTAATTTTTATTTTTTTTCCTCTATCCTCTTCTCTCTTCCCTTCTCCTTATTTCCTTTGAGGGGGGTTGGGGGGGAGGCGGGGTGGACGCATCCCAGGGTAGGGGGGATAATGGAGTTAAGGGGAAAAATGTTAAAAAATTTATAATAAGCTTGAATTGCATTTTGTGTATTTGCTTTTTATAGTAATAAAGATGTTAAATGAAAAAAAAAAAGTAGTTCATTTTTTTCCTCCATAAACTTTAAAAAAAAAATCACAGGTAGAAGGGGCTTTCAAGCAACTTGTACGCTGCTGTACAGTTGTTTACATATGGAATCTGATATTTTTTCACTATTATATATATATTTGTAATCTGATTGGATACATATGGAATCTGACAGAAAAAAAAATCTCTCTAAACCATTGATTGAAATTGTAATCATATGGAAGTACAGTAAAAGCAACCTGTAGCTCCATGGAAGTCCTACTCCTCCTCCACACAAAACCAAGCCATAATACAGCACACTATTAACTGTGAGCCCTAAAATCAATAAGTAAAGTGACTAGACATGTGTATGTAATTTAAGTTATTTAACAATATTTAACCACTTTCAGAACGGGCCATTTACCCCCTTCCTGACCAGACCTAATTTTGCAAATCTGACATGTGTCACTTTATGTGGTAATAACTTTGAAACGCTTTTACTTATCCAAGCCATTCAGAGATTGTTTTCTCGTGACACATTGTACTTCGTGTTAATGGTAAATTTGAGTCAATATGTTTTACCTTTAATGGGTCCTCATCCGTGATGTTTGCGGGCCACAATACGGCCGGGCAACGGCCATATGTATGAGGCCTAAGACAGATAGTGATGCCTCATAAAGATTCATTAATTAACATTCCCCATATGTCTACTTTATGTTGGCATCATTTTGGTAATGTAATTTTATATTTTTAGGACCTTAAAAGGTTTAGAAACTGAGAAGCAATTTTTTAAGAAGTCAACTTTTTTTAAGGACCAGTTCAATTCTGAAGTCACTTTGTGGGGCTCACATAATAGAACCAACCCATAAATGACCCCATTTTAGAAACGACACCCCTCACACTATTCAAAACTGGTTTTAGAAATGTTGTTAAGCCTTTAGGTATTCCACAGGAATTAAAACAAAATAGAGTTAACATTTCAAAATATCAAATTTTTTGCAGATTTTCCATTTTAATCAATTTTTTCGTGGAACACATCAAGGGTTAACAACAAAACAAACCTCAATATTTATTACCTTGATTCTTGTTTGCATAAACACCCCATATGTGGTCGTATACCACTGTTTGGGCACACGGCAGGGCTCAGAAGGCAAGGAGTTCCATATGATTTTTGGAGGACAGATTTTGCTGGAATCGTCTTTGGGCACCATGTTGCATTTGAAGAGACCCTGAGGCATCCCCACAGGGAAAACACCCAAAAAGTGACCACATTTTGTAAACTACACCACGCAAGGGTGAGCACTTCACTCAACAGGTGTTTAATAGAATTCTTAATGCAGTTTTTTTTTTTTTTACAAGAAAATTGTGCTTTAGACCCAAACTTTCTTTTTCACAAAAGATAACAGGAGAATATCCCCCACAATTTGCTACCCATCTTCCCCTGAATACAGTAAAACCCCAATTGTGATTGTAAACTGTTATTTGGAATATGCCATGGCTCAGAATGGTCATCTGGATTTTCTAACATGGAATCTTCTGTCATGGTATTTAATAGCAATAACCTTTTTGATTTTTTTGTTGATTGAGCTGCATGAGGGCTTATTTTGTGCGGGACAAGCTGTAGTTTTTATTGGCACCTTTTTGGGGAACATTTGACTTTCTGGTTGCTAAAAAGCTAAAAATTTTTTGGGAGGTGAAGTCACATAAAAAGATTTTTTTTACACCATTCACTTGATTGGGTAGATAATGTAATATTTTTATTGATCCGGTTATTACAGATGCAACAATACCAAATATGTCAAATTTTTTTCTTTACGTTTTACACAATAAAATTGTTTTTTAGATAAAAAATCATGTTTTTGTATTGCCATTTTCTTAGAGACATATTTTTTCATATTTCTGGCTATAGCCTTGTGTGAGGGCTTGTTTTTTGCAGAACGAGGTGACGTTTTTATTGCTACCATATTGGGGTACATACAACTTTTTGATTGATTGATATTATGTTTTTTGTGAGATGACTAAAAAAAGCTGTTTTGGAATAATTTTTATTAGTTTTTTTACACCGTTCACTTGATGGGGTAGATCATGTGATATTTTTGCAGAGCCAATTTTTACAGCCGCGGCAATACCAAATATGTCTATTTTTTTAAATGTTACATAATAAGAGCATTTTTAGAAATAAAAATCATGTTTTTGTGTTGCAATTTTATTAGAGCCATTTTTTTTCTTGCTATGGTCTTGTGTGGGGGCTCTTTTTTGTGGGATGAGGTGACATTTTTATTGCTACCATTTTGGGGTACATACAACTTTTTGATTTAAATAAAAAATTTGGCGCAATGTTTATTTATTTATTTTTTAACGGTGTTCACCCGAAGGGGTAGATTATATGATATTATTGTAGAGACGGTCGTTGCGGACCCGGTGATACCAAATATGTCTATTTCTTTTTTTAAATAACGGATTTGGAGGGGATTCTTTTTTTTCTAATGTGAAATTAAAAAAATAAATTTAGATTTCTTTTTCAAAACATGTAATTTTTATTTTACACTTTGTGCCCCCTATAAATGAGCAAATCGAAGTTGACAAAGTGGAATTCAATCCGAAATTCAGGAAAAATTTGATTTGCACTGAATCCGAATTTCCTCACGCTTTGTGGTAATGAATCACATTATTTCCTAAAATAGCTGCTGCATGTGTTTAGGACATGGAGCAAGGAACTCTGGGAACAAGGGATCACCCAAAATTCCATGCATGCAGCCAATCAGCAGCCAGCAAGCTATATGATGCCACAGCCCTATAAATAGCCTCAGCCATCTTGGATTCAGCCATTTTCTAGTGCACTTAGTGCAGCGAGAGACGTCAGCAGGCGCTGTGGACAGTGGTAGAAAATACTTTAAAACTTTTATTTTTAAATAACGGATTTGGAGGGGATTCTTTTTTTTCTAATGTGAAATTAAAAAAATAAATTTATATTTCTTTTTCAAAACATGTAATTTTTATTTTACACTTTGTGCCCCTGTAAAGGGGGAATATTAATCACCAATATTTATGCAAATATCGATAATTAATATTCATAAATAGGAGGAGCCGTCTATTGATAACTCCGCCTATCTATGCCTTTATATAACAATAACACAATATCTTCGCTATGCTTTACACTAATCACTATGCTAGCTGCATGCGACTAGTAAAAACACCATACACTGCATTATGAACAATAAGGAATATTTATTACACAATACAATTATACACGTCTAGCAATACGCTAATATCTATACATATTCATGGATCAATGGATATGAATATATATACATATAGACGTACACACCGCAGTACAGAAACAGTACTACCATAAACACAATACAAGCCTAACTACTCTACACAGCACAATCCCAAATTCCACCCCACACACTATCTATACATTGCAATAATACATTCATACACACAAATATCAGTAACCCACCCGACTATTTACTGTCCCTACGGGGTACGACGAGGGTTAATGGTGGCCTCACAGGGGTGTAAGCTGACCACAAACACAAAGGGTTAACAATGGGGATAATATCAGAACTGTACAGCAATGCAAGGGTAAATACCCTGCAAGTGTACAGTGAGGGGGGGGGTGTGTGGCAGGGTTTGAGCAGAGGTTACCACCAGGGGTTAATCAGGGTAGGGAAAGGGTTACACGGTGGAGATACAGTGGGGGTCATCAGGGGGGTGTAACTGAACCACCAATAACCAGTGGCACAGGATCAGGGGTACAAACAAGGATACAATAAGGCAAGGGTTTGGGGGATCAGGGTGTCCAGTAACACGGCAAGGGTAAATCAGGGCCCAGGGTACACATCAGGGGCAAGGGTTATAAGGCAGGGCCCAAGGTGCACATCAGGGACACAAATATAGGGGTTACAGGACCAGGGGTGATACTTAGGCCTTATCCAGGTGGTCATCATGGAGCTCCTCTCCCCATGCGTCTCTGAATCTAGTCTGGTTGCAAGAGACCGCGCCTCAGCCCTGTTTGGGGCTTTATAGCCCAAAACCAGCCCCCCTCCTCCTTCCTCAGGGATGTGACATCATAGTGTCACTGTGACGTATACCTGCACTCAGGACTGCCAGTTGGCCCCCTGAGGCTAGCAACACCACACACCCAGCCATGTCCCAAACATAAGTAACTAGGCTGATAAAATCAACAAAAGGCAACTGCTTAGCCTTTGAAGTCACCAGCCATCTGCAGGAACTGGCTAAATGCTGTCCCTCTGGGAGGCATTTAAGTATATATATGTAAATAGATACTTGGGGCGCATCTATATACACATATATACTCATTATAAACCTGGGGCATACATGGGAAATTATAGGCCCATATATATATATATATATACAGTGGGGGAAATAATTATTTGACCCCTCACTGATTTTGTAAGTTTGTCCAATGACAAAGAAATGAAAAGTCTCAGAACAGTATCATTTCAATGGTAGGTTTATTGTAACAGTGGCAGATAGCACATCAAAAGGAAAATCGAAAAAATAACTTTAAATAAAAGATAGCAACTGATTTGCATTTCATTGAGTGAAATAAGTATTTGAACCCCTACCAACCATTAAGAGTTCTGGCTCCCACAGAGTGGTTAGACACTTCTACTCAATTAGTCACCCTCATTAAGGACACCTGTCTTAACTAGTCACCTGTATAAAAGACACCTGTCCACAGAATCAATCAATCAAGCAGACTCCAAACTCTCCAACATGGGAAAGACCAAAGAGCTGTCCAAGGATGTCAGAGACAAAATTGTAGACCTGCACAAGGCTGGAATGGGCTACAAAACCATTAGCAAGAAGCTGGGAGAGAAGGTGACAACTGTTGGTGCGATTGTTCGAAAATGGAAGGAGCACAAAATGACCATCAATCGACCTCGCTCTGGGGCTCCACGCAAGATCTCACCTCGTGGGGTGTCAATGGTTCTGAGAAAGGTGAAAAAGCATCCTAGAACTACACGGGAGGAGTTAGTTAATGACCTCAAATTAGCAGGGACCACAGTCACCAAGAAAACCATTGGAAACACATTACACCGCAATGGATTAAAATCCTGCAGGGCTCGCAAGGTCCCCCTGCTCAGGAAGGCACATGTGCAGGCCCGTCTGAAGTTTGCCAATGAACACCTGAATGATTCAGAGAGTGACTGGGAGAAGGTGCTGTGGTCTGATGAGACCAAAATAGAGCTCTTTGGCATTAACTCAACTCGCTGTGTTTGGAGGAAGAAAAATGCTGCCTATGACCCCCAAAACACCGTCCCCACCGTCAAGCATGGGGGTGGAAACATTTTGCTTTGGGGGTGTTTTTCTGCTAAGGGCACAGGACAACTTATTCGCATAAACGGGAAAATGGACGGAGCCATGTATCGTGAAATCCTGAGCGACAACCTCCTTCCCTCTGCCAGGAAACTGAAAATGGGTCGTGGATGGGTGTTCCAGCACGACAATGACCCAAAACATACAGCAAAGGCAACAAAGGAGTGGCTCAAGAAGAAGCACATTAAGGTCATGGAGTGGCCTAGTCAGTCTCCGGACCTTAATCCAATCGAAAACCTATGGAGGGAGCTCAAGCTCAGAGTTGCACAGAGACAGCCTCGAAACCTTAGGGATTTAGAGATGATCTGCAAAGAGGAGTGGACCAACATTCCTCCTAAAATGTGCGCAAACTTGGTCATCAATTACAAGAAACGTTTGACCTCTGTGCTTGCAAACAAGGGTTTTTCCACCAAGTATTAAGTCTTTTTTTGTTAGAGGGTTCAAATACTTATTTCACTCAATGAAATGCAAATCAGTTGCTATCTTTTATTTAAAGTTATTTTTTCGATTTTCCTTTTGATGTGCTATCTGCCACTGTTACAATAAACCTACCATTGAAATGATACTGTTCTGAGACTTTTCATTTCTTTGTCATTGGACAAACTTACAAAATCAGTGAGGGGTCAAATAATTATTTCCCCCACTGTATATATATATATCCACAGATGCTTGGGGCACATCTATAAACACATACAAAACCGGGGGTTTGAATGGGCAGCAATAAGCCCACATACATACTGTCATGCTGACATAAGTGTATATACATAGACACGTGTGCAAATACATACACACATATCTATATATACACACACCCTCGCATATATCTGGGGCATCACATACAGGGGACATGCATATGTCCCCACTTGCCATACAGGGCCAATATATACACGGTCATACAGGAAATATATACTAACTATAAGGGGACACATATAAGGGGGATTATAAGGGGGCACAGCTTCCAGGGACCACATATTTCCCACAAGGGCCACCATGAGCCCCTGGGGATCACCATGGGCAGACGTGCGCAGATGCTTGGCACATCTGCGCACATCACCCCATGATGCAGTGGTTAATGTATGCACATATATACCATACATGCCCGCACGTGTTTGCAGGCATGCATGGATATATGCATACGTCTCAACCGTTCCTCAACAATCCCCCTGTTGTCGGACTATAATACGACAATATCTTGGGGGAACGGGTTGTGATATATTTGCCCCCCTTCAACCCCATCTTTGGTGGAAGTTCAGAAAGAACTGTAGTGCACACTGATCTTTAGGTACTTAGACATCCCTCTTCCTCTGACCTGCCCTTCACCGTAACCTACTCCTCCATCCACAGGATACACCGTCTTCTTCTTGACATCTTTAGGATACTACACACCCACAGTTTCTTTAACAGACTTTTAGTGTCGGCCACCCCCACTTTGGAGTGACCACGCCCCCACAGTCTCTCGGTAATTCTGCCGATCTTCAGGTATCTTCGTCCCCCCCAATTCTGGAGTGGGTTCACCCTTACAGTCTTTAACTGGCCTTTCTTTAACAGTCTCTTGGTGTCGGCCACCCCCACTTTGGAATGACCACACCCCCACAGTCTCTCGGTAATTCTGCCGATCTTCAGGTATCTTCGTCCCCCCCAATTCTGGAGTGGGTTCACCCTTACAGTCTTTAACTGGCCTTTCTTTAACAGTCTCTTGGTGTCGGCCACCCCCACTTTGGAGTGACCACACCCCCACAGTCTCTCGGTAGTTCTGCCGATCTTCAGGTATGGCCCGCTTCCAAGGCATCTGGAGAGGGTTCACCCTCACAACCTCAGTCCCAACTTTCTTCTATCCAACGTCTGTTTCCATCTTGATGGGTGCGGTTCTCCCGTGGACAGATTAATAGGTCTTTACAAGGCAGGTCAGACTCAAGCGGTGATGTCATAGTACCTAAATTCTACTGCAGAGAACACCTCCGCCACACTACACCTCCAGCCCTTCCCTTAAGAACTTCACTGTTCCAGGGTTCAAGGTGGCAAATGAATGATGCCTGTCCCTATCGTGACCTAACCTTATCCCCATTCACACAAAACACATGTCACATCCCTCCCAACACCACCAAAATCATTATATGTATGTGTACCCATAGAGACTCATGCAACCTGGCATATCTCTACACCTCCAAAGACACAGGTAGGTCGCAGACCCCTGTGTCAATGGGAAACGACTATAGGATGCAAATGTGTACAGCCGAATATAGGCTGTCACACATTTGTACCTAGAGTGTCTATGGGTACACCATCGAACAACAAACACAATCAATCAATAAATACAATGTGCTATGGGGTTTCGGGGTAGTACAAGTTATACGTCCCGAACCCTCATAGGAAACAAAGTGTGTCCATACAATATTTGGCTACAGGAACAATGTTTGAGTTATGTCCTGAGCCTCCTCCTCCGGATAGTTCTGTAAGGTTCTGTCTGGTTCTGGTGTATTTGGTCAGTAAGTCCCTTGACCCTCCGATTACGATGACCAGAACCAGAAGAAGTTTCACTGGGTGAAACAATTGAATAAGTTCTTCCACCCGAACGTCTCCCAAGTCTTCCTCCAGAGCCTTAAATAATGCTCCCGCTGGATTGTGGCACAGTCTTCATTGCTATAACACCTCTAGGTAGAGGTCGCTTCGTTGCCAAAATCCAGTGGGATCCTCTGGAGCTTCACAACAGTGTCAGGGGGAATAGCTGGCCTCTTCTGTGGCATCTCCTAGGTTTTTCTTCCGCTCCATATAAAATCACACCTATGGCAGAAGAAAACACCAGGCGCTCCCAGGGGAATTTCTCCCCTAACAGTGCAATTAAATGTGAAAATTCCCAGCACCAATACCTTTGACCCATGGGTAGAGAAAGGTATTGGGCTGCCCTTTATCTCACAGGACCCCTCGTCATCCCAACACTGGTGTCTGAACATCCTACCTTCAGAGGAGCGTGTCCCTCTGCACCAACAGATAAGGATGGCCACCCTACTAGGTTAGGATAACTGGAGTTCTGTGGACAAAGCACCATCTTGTTATTGATGGCACTGTATCCCTGTCCACTCGTGTGTACCCAGTCCGATTTCCCCCTGTGATCCCATCTTGTAGAGGCCTACAGAACCAATGGCATAGTCATGCCCCGTCTCCCCAGGACCCCACAACACAAGAACACAGTCCACACTCTGCTGCCAAACATTCTGCGTCCAATCCCTATCAGAGCTGTGCTGCCTGCTCGGACTAGAATTAAGTGCGCAGCACAACATTACACCAATGTTGTCTGTCCGCCCCAGTCCCCAGCGCAACACAGCCCTACCGAAAACCTTGAGCAAAACAGTGTTACCCGTATCGATCTGAGACCCTGGTTGCCCAGAACAATATCACATCATATCCCTTCTCCCGACCAGCAGGATTTGTGCTGCATGGAGAAGGTCCTTCCCGTGTGACATTATCTGCGAACCTATACGTTCTTGATCCACAGTATAACACTGTTCCACTCCAAGGGGACACAGAATGAAACAAAGACAGCAGACGGGACTTACAACACTACATAAATCAGCATGGTAGAACACATCCGTAGACAAGGACCACCACCATCAACATCAAGAAAAACTTACAAACAGATAACAAAAACACACAACATGGACATACACAGGGAACACACGGTGTAACAAATAGTACAGGGGTGTCAAATGTTGCCTAGCCTAGCTTGGCCATTCTGACCCCTCAGCAGCTGGTGATGCTGCCGAGAGGTAACCCCTTTAAGGCCAAGCTGACTAGACCCCACTGCACAATTTGTTACCTGGCTGATACTGTTGGACACATTGCAATTACTTGCACAAGGGCAATTCCTTGCAATGTGTCCTTTGTTCCCACACCTGAAACACGTGACTTGGTTTCCTGTCCTGTGTGTTTTGCAGTGTCTCGCTATGTGACCTAGGCCAACACATGCAAAACATCTGATGTTTGCTCTGCATGGCCCAGGTCCATCTACACTGCAGCCGTGCTCCCTTCTCCTGAATTGTTCCATCCTCAGGGACGCACTCTTCACAGTTCTTTTTCCCAAAGTCAGGGAAAAATCTCTGTTAGTCTGGACCGGCTTGACCTGATGATCAGACCGGTCACAGACTACTCTCCCCCCTTGTGGCCCTGCACAGGGCAACATTTTGGGAGAGTCCGACCCTGGCTTTACGGAAAAAGAAAGGGCCGGCACCAACTTGGTGATAACCTGTTGCATGCCAGACATTAGCTGGGACCTTACAGCAACCTGAGCCTTCAATTTGGCTACCGTCACGTCAGTAGAGGCAGCCCGCTCCTTAAAGGCCTTGACCTCAGTATAAGACTGAGCCAACTTAGCCTCAATTTCCTCCTTCTGCCTCTGCAGCTCTACTAACTGTGACTCTATATTAGCCACCTGCGCATCTCGGTCAACAGTAGACTGCACATTCTCTGCCAGCTGTGCCCGCAATGCCGAAACCTGGTCCGAATTACTGGTACAGCACTGGCAGTGAATGGCCGGAGGAATTGTCTCCGTTGACTGAGACACCAGCGCCACTTCCTTTGGCTTACAGATGCTAGCCTCAAACGTATGGACGAGTTTGGCTAGCATCCGAAGCCGTTTGGTGGCCTTGTTCAACACCATCCGTTTGTTCACACAAAGCTTGTCATAACTGCAAGCCTGTGCCAACAAATCGGACCACAGCATTTCTGCTGACTTGTATGTGGTTGGGAGGATGGGGTTAAATGTGCTGTGTCTGCTCAAGTGTTGCAGTGTGGGAAAGTCCATACTCACCGTTTGCTGAGCGTCCATCTTCTTCCTCGCAATCACTTGAGCGATGCAGTGACCGTGCAAAGCAAATAGTAAAATATTAATTCACAGAACTGATTATAGATTCTCTGCTAAAGATTTTGATCTGCGCTTGGTGCCGTAAGGAAGAGTCGCGTTACCTGTCCGAATTATCAGGTCCTAGACGCTCAGACCGCTGACCACGTCTCTCTTGCCTGACAATTCACAGGATGACTGACCTCTAACCGCAAAACCAAACACAGATTTCAAAATCTAAGCAGTGGGCCTGACTCGCCAATGTAAAGGGGGAATATTAATCACCAATATTTATGCAAATATTGATAATTAATATTCATAAATAGGAGGAGCCGTCTATTGATAACTCTGCCTATTTATGCCTTTATATAACAATAACACAATATCTTCGCTATGCTTTACACTAATCACTATGCTAGCTGCATGCGACTAGTAAAAACACCATACACTGCATTATGAACAATAAGGAATATTTATTACACAATACAATTATACACGTCTAGCAATACGCTAATATCTATACATATTCATGGATCAATGGATATGAATATATATACATATAGACGTACACACCGCAGTACAGAAACAGTACTACCAAAAACACAATACAAGCCTAACTACACTACACAGCACAATCCCAAATTCCACCCCACACACTATCTATACATTGCAATAATACATTCATACACACAAATATCAGTAACCCACCCGACTATTCACTGTCCCTACGGGGTACGACGAAAGTTAATGGTGGCCTCACAGGGGTGTAAGCCGACCACAAACACAAAGGGTTAACAATGGGGATAATATCAGAACTGTACAGCAATAAAAGGGTAAATACCCTGCAAGTGTACAGGGGGGGGGGGGGGGGTGTGGCAGGGTTTGAGCAGGGGTTACCACCAGGGGTTAATCAGGGTAGGGAAAGGGTTACACGGTGGAGATACAGTGGGGGTCATCAGGGGGGTGTAACTGAACCACCAATAACCAGTGGCACAGGATCAGGGGTACAAACAAGGATACAATAAGGCAAGGGTTTGGGGGATCAGGGTGTCCAGTAACACGGCAAGGGTAAATCAGGGCCCAGGGTACACATCAGGGGCAAGGGTTATAAGGCAGGGCCCAAGGTGCACATCAGGGACACAAATATAGGGGTTACAGGACCAGGGGTGATACTTAGGCCTTATCCAGGTGGTCATCATGGAGCTCCTCTCCCCATGCGTCTCTGAATCTAGT
Organism: Bufo bufo; assembly: GCF_905171765.1. Taxonomy (NCBI): domain Eukaryota; kingdom Metazoa; phylum Chordata; class Amphibia; order Anura; family Bufonidae; genus Bufo; species Bufo bufo. The sequence goes on from NC_053389.1 coordinate 706,418,281, forward strand.
CTGGTTGCAAGAGACCGCGCCTCAGCCCTGTTTGGGGCTTTATAGCCCAAAACCAGCCCCCCTCCTCCTTCCTCAGGGATGTGACATACATAGTGTCACTGTGACGTATACCTGCACTCAAGACTGCCAGTTGGCCCCCTGAGGCTAGCAACACCACACACCCAGCCATGTCCCAAAAATAAGTAACTAGGCTGATAAAATCAACAAAAGGCAACTGCTTAGCCTTTGAAGTCACCAGCCATCTGCAGGAACTGGCTAAACGCTGTCCCTCTGGGAGGCATTTAAGTATATATATGTAAATAGATACTTGGGGCGCATCTATATACACATATATACTCATTATAAACCTGGGGCATACATGGGAAATTATAGGCCCATATATATATATATATATATATATATATATATATATATATATCCACAGATGCTTGGGGCACATCTATAAACACATAAAAAACCGGGGGTATGAATGGGCAGCAATAAGCCCACATACATACTGTCATGCTGACATAAGTGTATATACATAGACACGTGTGCAAATACATACACACATATCTATATATACACACACCCTCGCATATATCTGGGGCATCACATACAGGGGACATGCATATGTCCCCACTTGCCATACAGGGCCAATATATACACGGTCATACAGGAAATATATACTAACTATAAGGGGGATTATAAGGGGGCACAGCTTCCAGGGACCACATATTTCCCACAAGGGCCACCATGAGCCCCTGGGGATCACCATGGGCAGACGTGCGCAGATGCTTGGCACATCTGCGCACATCACCCCATGATGCAGTGGTTAATGTATGCACATATATACCATACATGCCCGCACGTGTTTGCAGGCATGCATGGATATATGCATACGTCTCAACCGTTCCTCAACAGCCCCCTATAAATGAGCAAATCGAAGTTGACAAAGTGGAATTCAATCCGAAATTCAGGAAAAATTTGATTTGCACTGAATCCGAATTTCCTCACGCTTTGTGGTAATGAATCACATTATTTCCTAAAATAGCTGCTGCATGTGTTTAGGACATGGATTAAGGAACTCTGGGAACAAGGGATCACCCAAAATTCCATGCATGCAGCCAATCCGCAGCCAGCAAGCTATATGATGCCACAGCCCTATAAATAGCCTCAGCCATCTTGGATTCAGCCATTTTCTAGTGCACTTAGTGCAATGAGAGACGTCAGCAGGCGCTGTGGACAGTGGTAGAAAATACTTTAAAACTTTTATTTTGCTGTATAGAAGTTCAGGGAAATAATAGGGAGGAGTCATTCCACAGTATTGAAGCAGAACTGGGTTCAGTAGGGGAGTTTACAGCCTGGGTAATACGAACAATCCCATTTCACCTTGCTGCACTGACTGGGAATCCAAATTGCCATTATACAACTCTGTAATTCCACCACACCGTTCTTGTTATTGGGGTGCAAGTGCTGTTTGATTCAGCCATTAACAGGGTTTATTACAAGGAAATATTTCTAGGTCGTATTTGCCCTTGTGCGGTGCAGTCATATGTTCTAAACATTTTTGTATTAGTGGGGAAAAAAGGGCTTAATAGCCATTGTGTGGTGAAGTGAGAAAATTACAGCCCTTTTTGGCGTGTATTAGTGGCGCAAAAATATATATTATTTGCCGTTCAGCATTGCAGTTATATGTTCTAAAGCCTTTTGTGGAGTGTATAAGTGGAAAAAATAAGGGCCTATTTTCCGTTCAGCGGTGCAGTTATATGTTCTAAAGCCCATTTTGGCATGTATTAGTGTCAAAAAATATATACCGTATTTTTCGCCCCATAAGAGCCTTCACCGCTTTCTGGAAGGGCTTCAATAGTATTTGCCCCATAAGACGCAGGGGCATTTTTCCCCACTTTTGGAGGGGGAAATGTGTCTTATAGGGTGAAAAATATGGTATTATTTGCTGTTCAGCGGTGTAGTTATATGTTCTAAAGCCTTTTGTGGTGTGTATAAGTGGAAACAAATAAGGGACTATTTGCTGTTCATCGGTGCAGTTATATGTTATAAATAGAGTTGAGCGAACACCTGGATGTTCGGGTTCGACGAGTTCGGCCGAACTTTCGAAAAATGTTCGGGTTCGGGATCCGAACTCGACCCGAACTTCATCCCGAACCCCATAGAAGTCAATGGGGACCCGAACTTTTGGGCACTAAAAAGTCTGTAAAACACACCCGGAAAGGGCTAGAGGGCTGCAAAAGGCAGCAAAATGTAGTTAAATCCCCTGCAAACAAATGTAGATAGGGAAATGATGAGTTAACATAAAATAAATAAAAATTAAACAATATTAATTGGAGTGAGGTCCCATAGCACAGAATCAGGCTTCAAGTCACCCACCAATGGAGAAGGTCACTTACTATTATTTTGACCACAGCACCCAGACAAAGGAGAGAGGTCCCACAGCAGAGAACCAGGCATCATATCACCCACCACAGGAGTAGGCCACCATTTAGTTACTTTGACCCCTACACCCAGACGGAGGAGAGAGGTTACACAGCAGATAATCAGGCATTTAGATCACCCACCACAGGAGTAGGCCACCATTGAATCAGACCCCGGCAACCATGTCAGATGGCACAAGCATAAGCTTTATATCAATCAGCACAGGAGAAGGCGACTTTGACAGACTTTGACCCCTACACCCGGACGGAGGAGAGAGGTTTCAAAGCAGAGAATCAGGCATTTAGATCACCCACCACAGGAGTAGGCCCCAATTTAATGGGACCCCGGCAACCATGTCAGATGGCACAACCATCAGCTTCATATCAATCAGCACAGGAGAAAGCGACTTTGAAAGACTTTGACCCCTACACCCAGACGGAGGAGAGAGGTTTCACAGCAGAGAATCAGGCATTTAGATCACCCACCACAGGAGTAGGCCCCCATTGAATCAGACCCTGGCAACCATGTCAGATGGCACAACCATCAGCTTTATATCAATCAGCACAGGAGAAGGCGACTTTGAAAGACTTTGACCCCTACACCCAGATGGAGGAGAGAGGTTTCACAGCAGAGAATCAGGCATCATATCAACCACCACAGGAGAAGCCACCATTTAGTTACTTTGACCCCTGCACCCAGGAAGAGGAGAGAGGCACCACAGCACATATTCTGGCATCATATCAGCCACCACAGGAGAAGCCACCATTGAGTTACTTTGACCCCCGCACCCAGGAAGAGGAGAGAGGCACCACAGCACATATTCTGGCATCATATCAGCCACCACAGGAGAAGCCACCATTGAGTTACTTTGACCCCCGCACCCAGGAAGAGGAGAGAGGCACCACAGCACATATTCTGGCATCATATCAGCCACCACAGGAGAAGCCACCATTTAGTTACTTTGACCCCTTCACCCAAACAGAGGAGAGAGGTTCCACATCAGAGAATCAGGCATCATATCAACCACCACAGGAGTAGGCCACAATTTAGTTTATTTGACCCCTGCACCCAGGAAGAGGAGAGAGGCCCCACAGCACATATTCTGGCATCATATCACACACCACAGGAGAAGGCCTCTTTCAGTGATTTAGGCCTTTGGACCCAGACAGAGGAGAGAGGTCAGAGATTAGCTTCATATCCCCCAGCACAGCAGAAGACCGCTTTATTTGACTTAGGCCTCAGCACCCAGACAGAAGACAGAGGTAGCATGGCAGAGGTTATGGCTTCATGTCACCCGTTAGTTTAACCGGCCACTTTCATCTGGTTAGGCCCCGGCGCCCAGACAGAGAAGAGTTTCATTCAACTGTGGGTTTCATAAAATTTGTATCAAATAAATAAGTGGCCCGTAGCACAACAAGACATGTTTTAGGCAGTTAATAAGGACTACTCTGCACAAGGGAGGGACAGGTCCTGTGGGATCCATGCCTGGTTCATCTTTATGAAGGTCAGCTTGTCCACGTTGGCTGTGGACAGGCGGCTGCGCTTGTCAGTAATGACGCCCCCTGCCGTGCTGAATACGCGTTCAGATAAAACGCTGGCCGCCGGGCAGGAAAGCACCTCCAAGGCATAACATGCTAACTCTGGCCACGTGGACAATTTCGAAACCCAGTAGTTGAATGGGGCCGAACCATCCGTCAGGATGTGGAGGGGTGTGCAGACATACTGTTCAACCATGTTAGTGAAATGCTGCCTCCTGCTAACACGTTCCGTATCAGGTGTCGGTGCAGATAGCTGTGGCGTGGAGACAAAACTTTTCCAAATTTCTGCCATGCTAACCCTGCCCTCAGATGAGCTGGCCGTGACACAGCTGCGTTTGCGACCTCTTGCCACTCCTCTGCCTTCACCTTCCACCTGCTCCCCTGTGACATGTGGGAATGCTCTCAAGAGCGCCTCTATCAGCGTGCGCTTGTACTCGCGCATCTTACGGTCGCGCTCCAGTTCAGGAATTAAAGTGGGCACATTGTCTTTATACCGGGGATCCAGCAGGGTGGCCACCCAGTAGTCTGCACACGTTAAAACGTGGGCAACTCTGCTGTCGTTGCGCAGGCATTGGAGCATATATTCGCTCATGTGGGCCAGGCTACCCATGGGTAAGGACAAGCTGTCCTCTGTGGGAGGCGTATCGTCATCGTCCACCGTATCCCCCCAGCCACGCACCAGTGATGGGCCTGGGCTGCCACCCCGCTGTGAACTTGCGTCATCCTCGTCCCCCTCCACCTCCTCCTCCTCATCCTCCTCGTCCTCCAGTACAGTGCCTTGGCTGGCGACTTGTGAACCTGTCCTCTGCTGCTTAAACAAACCTCCCTCTGAGCCACTTCGAACAGACTGGCCCGAAAGTGTTAGAAACGAGCCCTCATCCTCCTCCTCCTCCTCCACCTGGGCCACCTCCTCTAACATCATTGCCCTAAGTGTTTTCTCAAGGAGACATAGAAGTGGTATTGTAACGCTGATAACAGTGTCATCGCCACTGGCCATGTTGGTGGAGTACTCGAAACAGCGCAGCAGGGCACACAGGTCTCGCATGGAGGCCCAATCATTGGTGGTGAAGTGGTGCTGTTCGGCAGTACGACTGACGCGAGCGTGCTGCAGCTGAAACTCCACTATGGCCTGCTGCTGCTCGCACAGTCTCTCCAGCATGTGCAAGGTGGAGTTCCACCGGGTGGGCACGTCGCATATGAGGCGGTGAGCGGGAAGGCCGAAGTTCCGCTGTAGCGCAGACAGGCGAGCAGCGGCAGGATGTGAACGGCGGAAGCGCGCACAGACGGCCCGCACTTTATGCAGCAGCTCTGACATGTTGGGGTAGTGGTGAATGAACCTCTGCACCACCAAGTTCAGCACATGCGCCAGGCAAGGGATGTGCGTCAAACCGGCTAGTCCCAGAGCTGCCACAAGATTTCGCCCATTATCGCATACCACCAGGCCTGGCTTGAGGCCCACCGGCAGAAACCACTCGTCGGTCTGTTGTTCAATACCCCGCCACAACTCCTGTGCGGTGTGGGGCCTGTCCCCCAAACATATGAGTTTCAGAATGGCCTGCTGACGTTTACCCCGGGCTGTGCTGAAGTTGGTGGTGAAGGTGTGTGGCTGACCGGATGAGCTGGTGGAAGCAGTGGAGGAGGAAGCCGAGTAGGAGGAGGAGGCTACAGGAGGCAGAGAATGATGCCCTGCGATCCTAGGGGGCGGAAGGACGTGCGCCAAGGAACTGTCCGCCGGGGGCCCAGCCGCCACTACATTCATCCAGTGTGCAGTTAGTGAGATATAGCGTCCCTGGCCGTGCTTACTTGTCCACGTATCTGTGGTTAGGTGGACCTTGCCACAAATGGCGTTGCGCAGTGCACACTTGATTTTATCGGACACTTGCATGTGCAGGGAAGGCACGGCTGTCTTGGAGAAGTAGTGGCGGCTGGGAACCACATACTGCGGGACAGCCATGGCCATCAGCTGTTTGAAGCTGTCTGTGTCCACCAGCCGGAATGACAGCATTTCAAAGGCCAGCAGTTTAGAAATGCTGGCGTTCAGGCCAAGGGCTCGAGGGTGACTCGGGGGGAATTTGCGCTTCCTCTCTAAGGTTTGAGATATTGAGAGCTGAACGCTGCTGTGTGATATAGTGGAGACGCTAGTTGACGGTGGCGGTGGTGGTGGTGTCGGTGGCACATCCTCTGTTTGCTGCTCGGCAGGTGGCAACATTCCTCTCGAGGCGGAAGCCGAGGCAGCAGCGGTAGAGGGAGCAGGGGGAGCCTCAGCGAGTGCCTGGTTTTTAAGGTGTGTACCCCACTGCAGTTCATGCTTTGCATGTAGATGCCTGGTCATGCAGGTTGTGCTGAGGTTCAGAACGTTAATGCCTCGCCTCAGGATCTGTTGGCAGAGCGTGCAAGTCACTCGGGTCTTGTCGGTAGGACATTGTTTAAAGAAGTGCCATGCCAGGGAACTCTTTGAAGCTGCCTTTGTGGGGCTGGGTCCCTGTTGGCGATGTCCAGTAGCAGGCGAACTCTGGGGGCGGCGGCTCGTCTGCTTTGGCCCCCTGCTCCCTCTTTGGCTTCGCTGTTGTCTCGGTCTCACCACTACCTCTTCCTCTGAACTGTGAAAGTCATCGCCACGACCTTCAGTCCATGTGGGGTCTAAGACCTCATCGTCCTCTGCATCGTCTTCCACCCAGTCTCCCTCCCTGACCTCCTCTTGTTCAGTCTGCACACTGCAAAAAGACGCGGCAATGGGCACCTGTGTTTCGTCATCATCAGAGAGTCGGTGACTCTGCTGTGGTGGTATTCCCATGTCCTCTTCATCTGGAGGCATAAGTGGTTGTGCGTCAGTGCATGGTATGTCTTCCTCCACTGGGGAAGGGCTAGGTGGACGCCCCTGGGAAACCCTGGAAGCAGAGTCTTCAAACAGAAGAAGAGACTGCTGCATAACTTGTGGCTCAGACCGTTTCCCTGATATGCTTGGGGGTGATGTGACAGACTGATGGGCTTGGTTTTCAGGTGCCACCTGTGCGCTTTCCGCAGAAGACTGGGTGGAAGACCATGTGGTGAACGTGCTGGAAGCACTGTCGGCCACCCAATCGATTAATGCCTGTACCTGCTCAGGCCTTACCATCCTAAGAGCGTCATTGGGCCCCACAAGATATTGCGGTACATTCTGCCGGCTAGTTGAGGGAGTTCGTTCCCTACTGTGTGCGCCTGGGGCCGAACGGCCACGTCCTCTACCAGCAACAGAGGCTCCACGGACACCACCACGACCGCGTCCTCGTCCCTTAATAGTATTTTTCTTCATTGTTGCGATTCAACTCGCACCACAATGAAATATATTATTTTTTATAAGCAAAATCCCCTTACTGGAATACTTTCAGTCTTTTGACTGTATGGATTACAGATGGAATGACTGTTATATGTGAGTACCGCTTTCTTTGACAGATTCTAGTATGGGTACATATATGTTTTCCCAACCCCAGCACATTAGTTTGCTAATTCCAGATGTATGAAACGCAGGCCTAACTGTATCTAGTATATTGAACGCCAGATAAACTAACTTGGCCTTTTTTAAATAAAAAAAATTCCCTCACTGGAATACTTTCAGTCTTTTGACTGTATGGATTACAGATGGAATGACTGTTATATGTGAGTACCGCTTTCTTTGACAGATTCTAGTATGGGTACATATATGTTTTCCCAACCCCAGCACATTAGTTTGCTAATTCCAGATGTATGAAACGCAGGCCTAACTGTATCTAGTATATTGAACGCCAGATAAACTAACTTGGCCTTTTTTAAATAAAAAAAATTCCCTCACTGGAATACTTTCAGTCTTTTGACTGCATGGATTACAGATGGAATGACTGTTATATGTGAGTACCGCTTTCTTTGACAGATTCTAGTATGGGTACATATATGTTTTCCCAACCCCAGCACATTAGTTTGCTAATTCCAGATGTATGAAACGCAGGCCTAACTGTATCTAGTATATTGAACGCCAGATAAACTAACTTGGCCTTTTTTAAATAAAAAAAATTCCCTCACTGGAATACTTTCAGTCTTTTGACTGTATGGATTACAGATGGAATGACTGTTATATGTGAGTACCGCTTTCTTTGACAGATTCTAGTATGGGTACATATATGTTTTCCCAACCCCAGCACATTAGTTTGCTAATTCCAGATGTATGAAACGCAGGCCTAACTGTATCTAGTATATTGAACGCCAGATAAACTAACTTGGCCTTTTTTAAATAAAAAAAATTCCCTCACTGGAATACTTTCAGTCTTTTGACTGTATGGATTACAGATGGAATGACTGTTATATGTGAGTACCGCTTTCTTTGACAGATTCTAGTATGGGTACATATATGTTTTCCCAACCCCAGCACATTAGTTTGCTAATTCCAGATGTATGAAACGCAGGCCTAACTGTATCTAGTATATTGAACGCCAGATAAACTAACTTGGCCTTTTTTAAATAAAAAAAATTCCCTCACTGGAATACTTTCAGTCTTTTGACTGTATGGATTACAGATGGAATGACTGTTATATGTGAGTACCGCTTTCTTTGACAGATTCTAGTATGGGTACATATATGTTTTCCCAACCCCAGCACATTAGTTTGCTAATTCCAGATGTATGAAACGCAGGCCTAACTGTATCTAGTATATTGAACGCCAGATAAACTAACTTGGCCTTTTTTAAATAAAAAAAAAATTCCCTCACTGGAATACTTTATGGCTTTTGACTGTATGGATTACAGATGGAATGACTGTTATATGTGAGTACCGCTTTCTTTGACAGATTCTAGTATGGGTACATATATGTTTTCCCAACCCCAGCACATTAGTTTGCTAATTCCAGATGTATGAAACGCAGGCCTAACTGTATCTAGTATATTGAACGCCAGATAAACTAACTTGGCCTTTTTTAAATAAAAAAAATTCCCTCACTGGAATACTTTCAGTCTTTTGACTGTATGGATTACAGATGGAATGACTGTTATATGTGAGTACCGCTTTCTTTGACAGATTCTAGTATGGGTACATATATGTTTTCCCAACCCCAGCACATTAGTTTGCTAATTCCAGATGTATGAAACGCAGGCCTAACTGTATCTAGTATATTGAACGCCAGATAAACTAACTTGGCCTTTTTTAAATAAAAAAAAAATTCCCTCACTGGAATACTTTATGGCTTTTGACTGTATGGATTACAGATGGAATGACTGTTATATGTGAGTACCGCTTTCTTTGACAGATTCTAGTATGGGTACATATATGTTTTCCCAACCCCAGCACATTAGTTTGCTAATTCCAGATGTATGAAACGCAGGCCTAACTGTATCTAGTATATTGAACGCCAGATAAACTAACTTGGCCTTTTTTAAATAAAAAAAATTCCCTCACTGGAAAACTTTCAGTCTTTTGACTGTATGGATTACAGATGGAATGACTGTTATATGTGAGTACCGCTTTCTTTGACAGATTCTAGTATGGGTACATATATGTTTTCCCAACCCCAGCACATTAGTTTGCTAATTCCAGATGTATGAAACGCAGGCCTAACTGTATCTAGTATATTGAACGCCAGATAAACTAACTTGGCCTTTTTTAAATAAAAAAAATTCCCTCACTGGAATACTTTCAGTCTTTTGACTGTATTGATTACAGATGGAATGACTGTTATATGTGAGTACCGCTTTCTTTGACAGATTCTAGTATGGGTACATATATGTTTTCCCAACCCCAGCACATTAGTTTGCTAATTCCAGATGTATGAAACGCAGGCCTAACTGTATCTAGTATATTGAACGCCAGATAAACTAACTTGGCCTTTTTTAAATAAAAAAAAAATTCCCTCACTGGAATACTTTCAGTCTTTTGACTGTATGGATTACAGATGGAATGACTGTTATATGTGAGTACCGCTTTCTTTGACAGATTCTAGTATGGGTACATATATGTTTTCCCAACCCCAGCACATTAGTTTGCTAATTCCAGATGTATGAAACGCAGGCCTAACTGTATCTAGTATATTGAACGCCAGATAAACTAACTTGGCCTTTTTTAAATAAAAAAAATTCCCTCACTGGAATACTTTCAGTCTTTTGACTGTATGGATTACAGATGGAATGACTGTTATATGTGAGTACCGCTTTCTTTGACAGATTCTAGTATGGGTACATATATGTTTTCCCAACCCCAGCACATTAGTTTGCTAATTCCAGATGTATGAAACGCAGGCCTAACTGTATCTAGTATATTGAACGCCAGATAAACTAACTTGGCCTTTTTTAAATAAAAAAAAAATTCCCTCACTGGAATACTTTATGGCTTTTCACTGTATGGATTACAGGTGGACTGGTATTAGTAGGGGTGACACAAGCACACCCAAGTCCCTGATGTAGGATTTCTATGGCACAGACCACTATTACAAGTGATTAATGGACGTTGGGAGAGATTGTGCTGCAGCACTAGTCCCAAGATGGCCGCCGCCTATCAGCCCAGTAACATGTGCCACAAAATGGTCTGCACAACCTTTAAAAAAAATAGCCTTGGACTGTGCTGCTAAATCGCTATTGGTCTGAATCCCAGGTGTAGATGTCTGACTTGTTTGGAGCTTTGGAATGCACACTGTGGCAGCTTCTGCTGCAGCACTACAAGTCGCAAAATGGCGGCCGGCGGTCAGCCCAGGTACATGTGGATGGAAAAATCACTCTGGCCACTCTAAAAATAGCCAATCCCTATCAAAAAAGCAGCTCAGCTGCAGTTGTTCAGATGAATCACAGGTGGAGGAGAGAAATTTGCTTCCAGTTATTCAATTATCCCTGCCTATTCTCGCCCTAGCATCAGCTGCGTCTATCCCTGTTCTATTCTCATCGGGAGTGAGCACGTCCCGACGTGCGCACAAGCTTATAAAGAGGCTGAGTCACATGCTGCACTTGGCCAATCACAGCCTTGCCAATAGTAGGCATGGCTGCGATGGCATCTTAGGGCAAGTAGTATGATGCATGTTGATTGGCTGCTTTGCAGCCTTTCAAAATTTGCCAAAATACATGCCGAACGACGAACCCGAACCCGAACTTTTACGAAAAAGTTCGGGTTCGGGTCCGTGTCACGAACACCCCAAAATTCGGTACGGACCCGAACTATGCTCGAACTGTTCGCTCAACACTAGTTATAAACCCTTCTGTGGAGTGGATAAGTGGAAAAAAGTAAGGGCCTATTTGCCTTTCTGCTTTGCAGTTATATGTTCTAGAGCTCTTTTTTTGGCGTGTATTAGTGGCACAAATAAAAGTATTTGCCGTTGTGTGGTGAAGTGAGAAATCTACAGAATTTTTTGGGGTGTTTTAATTTACTTTTTATTTATTTATTTGATCTAACAGTATGCCAGACAGAAAAGTACCAGGCCCTGCACAGGGGAGTGGCAGAGGCCTAAATGTTTCTGGAGCAGGCACAGGTTGCAGCAGTGTAAGGGGGCGTGGCAGCAATAGTCGCAGCGAGAGGCCTGAGCTCCCGGTGTCATCTAGCGGTTGTGTCTTGACCAACAACCCAGCGGTTCTTGAATGGTTGACTCGGTCATCCACTTTGTCCCAAGTGACATCAGACACCCCCAGCCAAGAGTTGGTGAGTTCGTCAGGCAGGCAAGTAGTGATGAGGAGAGTGGCGTGGGAGCTGGTGTTGCAAGCGGTCAGGATCCTGGCTCTGAGACCGCTGAGGAGGACATCAGTGACATGCAGACAGTACTCGATGATGATGTAGCAGATCGCAATAGTGAGCCGGGTGAAGAAGTGGCTTCATCATCATCGGGAGAAGAGGGTGGCAGCTTGCCCGTGAGGTAGCAGGCCAGAAAGTTGCTAGCATGGCCAGGAGTCAGCAGGGTGGCAGCAGCAGGAGCCTACCTGCCCGGAAAGTAGTGGTGCAGGGGTTCACGAAAGCAGCAGCGGTAGCAGTCAGTCAGTGAGGAGGGTTGGGAGTAAAATCACCTACTCGGCGGTGTGGCAGTTTTTTGCTAAGCCGCCGAAGGAGGTGAACATGGCCATTTGTAGAATCTGGGGGCAGAAGGTGAAGCGTGGAAAGGGTGTCAATGTTGGCACCACGGCCCTGCGTCAACATATGCAACGTCACCAAAAAGTGGCCTGGAAGAACTGTGGCTCCGATGTGGTGGTCCAGCCTGCTGCAGCAACCGCTGTATTACCCAGTGGCACGCACCCGATTTTAGGCAGTCAAGGCTCCATCCACCTCAGCCGAAGGGAGCTATCTGTCCTTCCCATCATCTACTGGTCCTGATGGTCCTCCTCCTCTTCCTACTCCTTGGCCTTCACAAAAAAGTTCGAGTTCGGGACCCGAACTTGACCCCGAACCCCATTGAAGTCAATGGGGACCCAAACTTTTGAGCATTTAAAATGGGTGTAAAAATGTCATGGAAAGGGCTAGAGGGCTGCAAATGGCATATAAATGTGGTTAAGAGCGTGGCAAGTGCTCTGCAAAAAAAATGTGGATAGGGAAATGACTTCAAATAATACAAAATTCTTAAAAATAAAAAAATAATAATCTTGATCTAGGAGGACGAGGTCTATATGTAGTAGGAGGTTGAGGAGGCGGTGGATGTGGTAGTGTAGGTGGAAGCGGCGGTGGAGGAGGAGGTAGCCTACATTGCTTTTTGGTTTTAAATTTATTTTTATTTTTTTAAATTAGGGTACACCCCAAAACATTGGGAAATATAACCTGTGATAACCCCCTCCAGTCATGCTAAACACACGTTAAGACAATACACTGGCTGCAGGGCAGGCCAGCACCTCCAAGGCGTAAAGGGCAAGCTCAGGTCATGTGCCCTATTTGGAGACCCAGAAGTTGAAGGGGGCAAACCCATCATTCAGTACGTGTAGGCGTGTGCACACATACTGCTCCACCATGTCGCACGTCTCCGTGATGTCCACAATCTAATTGGATATCTTCTCTATCAACTTTCAATGTTCTTTTATGCGCCTACCATGGTGATCACGGGTGGCGGGGAATCAGGATTGCAGGCCGGAGAGGGAGCCTGAGAAAGGGATACCACATCAAAGGGAGGTCAATGGATGAAATTAAATGTAATCGAGCAGAAATGTGGGACAAAGTATTGAAGCATAAGCTTCCAAGTTAAGGAGGGGGCGAGCGGCAATTACCCACTCTCGACTCGGGGAGTTAGTAACGAGATGCCCTGTTATTGGAATGATTAATAAATAATTATAGGGAAAATTACTGGGGTATTTTGGATTTGGAAACGTTAGCCAGGAGAGTCCTTGCTGCCGCTTTGTTGACTCTAGATAACTTCTGCCTGATCGCACGTCCCTGTGACTTCCACCATCCATTTGGATATCTTCTCTATCAATTTTCGATGTTCTTTTCTGAGCCTACCATGTTGATCGCGGTTATCGGCGAATCAGGGTTCCATGCCGGAGAGGGAGCGTGAGAAAGGGAGACTTCATCCAAGGGAGGTTAATGGCTGCAATGGGATGAAATGTGGGTCAAGTTATTAAAGCAGAAGGATCGAATGAAAGGGCCAATTAAAGACAAATTTTAGAAATTTAAGTCCCTGTCGCCTATGCAGAGTAGGGGTTTTTCATCGCCAGAAATGGGTTAATGTGACCCACCAATGGAACAGATTATTTTAAAAAATTTCGGTCCCTGTCACCTATGCAGAGCAGGGTTTTATTAACGGCAAAAATTGTAAAATGTCACCCAAGAATGTAACAGAAAAATTTGTGAAATTTATTAACCTGTCTACTAGGTAGAACATGGGTCTATTACAGGCAAAAATTGTTGAATTTAACCCGAAAATGTAACAGACAAATCAGTGAATTTTTTCTACCTTTCTACTAGGTAGAGCATGAGTATATCACACCCAAAAATTGGTGAATTTCACACGAAAATGTAAAAGACAAAATAGTGAATTTTTTTTAACCTGTCTACTAGGTAGAGCATGGGTATATCACTCCCAAAATTTGGTGAATTTCATCAGAAAATTTAACAGACAAATTAGTGATTTTTTTTACATGTCTACTAGGTATAGCAGTGGTATATCACACCTAAAAATTGGTGAATTTCAAACGAAAATTTAACAGACAAATTAGTGAAATGAAATAAAATATAAAATAAAATATGTACAAATAAAATTTAAAAAAATTGATTTATGAGGTGGAGGTCCATATGGAGTAGGAGTTTGAGGAGGCGGTGGACGTAGCGATGTAGGTGGAAGCAGCGGTGGAGAAGGACGAGGTAGCCAACATTGGTTTTTGGTTTTAATTTAAAAAAAAATTAATTAGGGTACACTCAAAAAGAGTGTGAAATATCCAAAATACAAGAATAAGCAATTGCTCTGTAGTATAACAATGGCTGGTTAAGGCCAGTATATATGTCTATTCTGCACAAGGTACGAACAAGTGCTTTGGGATCCATGCCTGGTTCATTTTAATGAACGTGAGCTTGTCCACATTGACTGTGAAAAGGCAGCTGCGCTTGTCTGTGATAATGCCCCCTGCCGTGCTAAACACACGTTCAGATAATACACTGGCTGCAGGGCAGGCCAGCACCTCCAAGGCGTAAAGGGCAAGCTCAGGCCATGTGCCCAATTTGGAGACCCAGAAGTTGAAGGGGGCAGACCGGTAATTCAGTACGTGTAGGCGTGTGCACACCTACTGCTCCACCATGTTGGTGAAATTCTGCCTCCTGCTTCGTTCCATATCAACTGGTGGTGCTGGTTGTTGTGACATCCTGACAAAGCTTTTCCACATTTCGGCCATGCTAATCCTGCCTTCTGAGGTGCAGGCGATGCCCCAGCTGCATTGGCGACCTATTCCTCCTCCTCTGCCTTCACCTTGTGCTTCCACTGTGCCCCCGCTGTCAGGAGGGAATGCCACCAGCAGCGCGTCTACCAGCGTGCGCTTGTACTCGCGCATCTTACGATCACGCTCCAGTGAGGGAATTAAGGACGGTACTTTTTCCTTGTAACGGGGATCCAGCAGCGTGGCCACCCAGTAATCAGAACAAAATAGAATGTGGGCAACTCGACGGTCGTTGCGGAGACACTGCAGCATATAATCGCTCATGTGTGCCAGGCTGCCCAGAGGCAACGAAAAGCTGTCCTCTGTGGGAGGTGTATCGTCTGTGTCCTCTGTATCCCCCCCAGCCACACACCAGTGATGATGGCCATGAGCTGATCTGGGTGCCACCTGTGAACATGGTTCCTCCTTCTCCATCTCCTCATTCTTCACCTCATCATCCTTCAGAACTGTGCCCTGGCTGGACAATTGTGTACGTGGCATTTGTGGTGTCAGGAACCCACCCTCGGAGCCATTTGTGAATGACTGGCCGGAAACCCTATGAAATGATCCATCTTCCTCCTTCTCCTTCTGTGCCACATCATTTTCCATCATCCCCAGCAGCGTTTTTTCAAGGAGGCATAAAAGTGGGATATTAACGCTGAGAACGGCGTTATTGGCACTGGCCATGTTGGTGGAGTACTCGAAACAGCGCAACAAGGAACACAAGTCTCGCATGGAGGCCCAGTAATTGGTGGTGAAGTGGTGCTATTCCGCAGAGCGACTCACCCGTGTGTGCTGAAACTCCACTATCGCCTGCTGCTGCTCGCACAGTCTGACCAGCATGTGCAAGGTGGAGTTCCACCTTGTGGGCACGTCGCATATCAGGAGGTGAGTGGGAAGGCCAAAGTTATGCTGCAGCGCTGACAGGCGAGCAGCAGCAGGGTGAGAATGCCGAAAGTGCGCACAGACGGCCCGCACTTTAAGCAGCAGCTCTGACATATCAGGGTAATTTTTAAGGAATCTCTGCACCACCAAATTCAGCACATGTGCCAGGCAAGGGATGTGCGTCAAACCGGCTAGTCCCAGAGCTGCTACGAGATTTCGCACATTATCGCACACCACCAGGCTGGGCTTGAGGCTCACAAGCACCAACCACTCATCGTTCTGTTATTCAAGGCCCGTCCACAGCTCCTGCGTGGTGTGGGGTTTGTCCCCCAAACAGATACGTTTTTTTAAACTGCCTGCTGTCGTTTACCCCTGGCTGTGCAGAAGTTGGTGGTGAAGGTGTTACGCTGACCAGATGAGGAGCCGGTAGAGGATAGGGAAGCGGAGTAGGAGGAGGAAGCAACAGGAGGCAAACTGAAGCACCCTGCAATCCTCGGTGGTGGAAGAACATGCGCCAAACTGCTATCCGCCTCAGGCCCAGCCACCACTGCATTTACCCAGTGTGCTGTTATGAAGATATATAACGTCCCTGACCATGCTTACTGGTCCACGTATCCGTAGTGAGGTGTACCTTGCCACAAATGGCATTGCGCAGTGCGCACCTGATTTTGTCCCCCACTTGGTTGTGCAGGGAAGGGATGGCACGCCTGGAAAAATAGTGGCGGCTGGGCACGACGTACTGTGGGACAGCCAAAACCATAAGGCTTTTAAAACTCTCCGTCTCCACCAGATGGAATGACTGCATTTCAAAGGACAGTAATTTTAAAATGCTGGCATTCAGGGCTAGGGATCGCGGGTAGGTAGGGGGGTACTTCCTCTTCCGCTCCAGTGTTTGGGAGATGGAGAGCTGAACGCTTCCGTGGGACATTGTGGAGATGCTTGGTGACCCAGATGGTGGTGTTGCTGTCAGATCCTCTGTTTGCGGGGTGGGAGGTGGCACTGTCACTCCAGAAGTGGATGAAGAGGCCGAGACTGCAGCAAAAGAGGACGAGCCAGAGACCTTTCTTGGTTTTTGAGGTGTCTACTCCACTGCAGCTCGTGCTTTGCACTTAGATGCCTGGTCATGCAGGCTGTGCTTAGGTTTTCACCCTGCTCCCTCTTCTGCTGTGCTGGTGGCTCTGTGCGACCACCGCCTCTTTTTCCGAACTACACAGGTCACTTGCATAACCTTGATTTCATGTGGGGTTGAGGACCTCATCATCCTCCACGTCATCTTCCACCTAATCTTCACGCCTGCCCTCCTTGTCGGTCTGCACACTTTCGAAAGCCCCAGCAGTCGGCACCTGTGTTTTGTCATCATCCGAGACGTGCTGTGATGGTCCTCCAATGTACTCCTCTTGAAACATAAGTGGTTGGGCATCGGTGCACTTAATCTCTTACACTTCTGGGGCAGGGCTAGGTGGATGGCATTGGGAAACCGTGCTAACAGAGTAATCAATAAGCAGAAGAGACTGCTGCATGACTTGGGGCTCAGACTGCTTGGCTGATTTGCAAGGGGGTGAGGTGAAAGACTGATGGACATCGGCCGCAGGTGCCAACTCTGATCTTTCAGCAGGAGACTGGGTGGGAGATAATGTGAAGGAACTGGAGGCACTGTCGGCAACCCAATCTACTATCGCCTGTACTTGTTTTGGCCTCATCCTTCGTAGAGCCGCATTAGGCCCGACCAAATACCGCTGCAGGTTCTGTCGCCTACTCTCACCTGAGGAAGGTGTTTTACTTGTGAGTGTAGCTGGCACAGATCGACCACGTCCTCTCCCTGCAACAGGAGCTCCACCAGCAGCACCACGACCGGGGCCACGTCCCTTATTTGACGCTCTCCTCATATTTCTCAAATTTAGGATCGTTCCCTAAATGGGTGTTTTTTTTATAGAAGAATAGAGCAACAGTATCTTAATGGTGTATCTCACACGTACCGATGTAGACTAGGCTGCAAATTAAGATTTTTGCCCAAAATGGGTGTTTTTCTAATAGCAGAATAGAACAACAGTATCTAAATGGTGTTTCTCACACGTACAGATGCAGACTAGGCTACAATTTAAGATTTTTGCCCTAAATGGGTGTTTTTCTATTAGCAGATTAGAACGACAGGATTTAAATGGTCTATCTCACACGTACAGATATAGACTAGGCCGCAATTTAAGATTTTTGCCCAAAATGTTTTTTTTTTAATAGCAGAATAGAACAACACTATCTAAAGGGAGCATCTCACAATGACATATGCAGCAAAGGCTGAAAAATTTATTTTTTTGCCCAAAATGGGTGTTTCTTTAATAGCAGAATAGAACAACAGTGTCTAAAGGGTGTATCTCACATGTACAGATGTAGACTAGGCCACAAATTAAGATTTTTGCCCAAAATAGGTGTTTTTCTATTAGCAGATTAGAACAACAGGATCTAAATGGTGTATCTCACACGTACAGATATAGACTAGGCCGCAATTTAAGATTTTTGCCCAAAATGTTTTTTTTTTTTAATAGCAGAATAGAACAACAGTATGTAAAGGGTGTATCTCACAATGACAGATGCAGAAAAGGCTGCAATATTAAGAATTTTGCCCAAAAAGGGTGTTTTTTTACTAACAGAATATGACAGCAGTATATAAAGCTTGAATTTCACACGTGCAGATGCAGCAAGGTCTGTAAATTTTTTTATTTTGCCCAAAAATTGGGTTTTTTAATACTCAGAAAATTATAGCTGTATTTCTAGTTTAAATTGCGGCCTAGTCTGCATCTGTACATGAGAGATACACCCTTTAGATACTGTTCTATTCTGCTAATAAAAAAACACAAATTTTGGGCAAAAAATACCTAATATTGCAGCCTTTGCTGCATCTGTGATTTTTAAAAACAAGCTTGAAATACTTCAATAATTTTCTGGCTTTGAAAAAACACCCATTTTTGGCAATAACCTTCATCTTGGGCCTCGGCCGCATTAGTCAGTTTGCAATTTAAGCTACAAATACAGCAATAATTTTCTGTGCTTTAAAAAACACCCTTTTAGTGCAAAATATAAAATTTTACAGCCCTTGCTGCATCTGCACATGTGAAATTCAAGCATTATATACAGCTGTCATATTCTGTTAGTAAAAAAACACCCTTTTTGGGCAAAATACTTAATATTGCAGCCTTTGTTGCATCTGTGATTGTTAAAAACAAGCTTGAATAACTTTTCTCTCTTTGAAAAAATACCCATTTTTTGCAATACTCTACATCTGGGGCCTCTGCCGCATTAGTCAGTGTGCAATCACAGATGCAGCAAAGGCTGCAATATTAAGTTTTTTGCCCAAAAAGGGTGGTTTTTTTACTAACAGAATATGACAGCAGTATATAACGCTTGAATTTCACACGTGCAGATGCAGCAAGGGCTGTAAAATTGTGTATTTTGCCCAAAAAGGATGTTTTTTTAAAACCCAGAAAATTATAGCAGTATTTCTAGCTTAAATTGCACAATGACTAATGCTGCAAAGGCACCAGATGTAGGATATTGCCAAAAAATTGTGTTTTTTTTTAAACCAGATTATTATTTCAGTATTTCAAGCTTGGATTTCAATGTCACAAAAGCACATATGCAGTGCTTGTGCACTGAGCTTGCATAAAATGGCTGCCGCAGCCCACCTAACTGACGGATAAAAGTTATTTTTCTCTGTCACTGGGCTCAGGGCAGGGTAAAAAGATTGTGCACTGCACCCACACAACAAAATCTATGTAGATCCCTGAGTTCAATTAGAGTTCTGATGAAAGATTCTGTCCTATTCTCTCCCTCACAGCAGCAGCATCCTATCCCTACACTAAGCACAGCAGAGTGACGTGCAGCACTACATGACTCCCGCTTATATAGAGGCTGGGTCACATGCTGCACTGGCCAGTCACAGCCATGCCATTAGTAGACATGGCTGTGATGGCTTCTAAGGGCACACAGTTAAACGCTTGTTGATTACAGTTCGGGTTCGCTCAACCCTACTCGTGAGTCATTCCATCTACAATGGATCACCGAAGCGATTGCCAAGAGACAACAGTATGCGTGCACTGATCCAATGGCACAAAAGTTGAATTTGCTCATCTCCAAGTTGATATGCTGAAGTCCCTCCCTTTCCAAGTGGTGGACTCTGCACCTTTCAGAGAAATGATGACTTGTGCCGAGCTGAGGTGGAAGGCCCATCATTTCTTTGCCAAAAAGGCAGTACCAGCCCTGCACACGTATGTAGAACAGAAGGTGGGCCAGTCCTTTACAGCCCAATGGGTGAAGGTAGTTCCTGCACAGCCACACCAGGAACTTGGCCAGGTGACGCCGCTTCCGCCTCCACGTTCTCACGCCGTTGGTCTTGCGACAATGTCCGCCTCTGCCTCCATATCCTCCATCGTCTCCTCAGCCTCCACTTCAGGGACAATTCACAGCTCCCCTCCATCATACCACATCTGTAGGGCATGACGGTTTCACGCTGTTCTGCACCACGTTTGCCCGGGCGAGCGGTGTCACACAGGTGAAGAACTGCTCCGTGTCCTTCATTAAGAAATCGAATCCTGGCTTTCTCTGCGACAACTAAAAATCAGAACCATGGTGACTGACAACGGGAAGAACATGGTGTCGGTGCTACGTCAAGGAGGGCTTAGCCATGCGCCCTGCATGGTACACATTCAATTTGGTTGTCAAGCGGTTCCTGAAGACTTCCACTGATCTGAAAGACATCCTAAAAATGGCCAGGAAACTTTGCATGCACTTCAGCCACTCGTACACCGCAAAGCACACACTCCTTGAGCTGCAGCAGCAGAATGGCATCCCCCAACATAGGCTGATATGCGATGTTTCCACCCTTTGGAATTCGACCCTCCATATGTTGTACTGACTATACGAACAGACAAAGGCCATAAATGATTTCTTGATGATCCATACAGACAGGAGTACTCCCCTGCGTAACTTCAATGTCAGCCAGTGGCAGCTCATGCGTGACACTTGCTATTTGCTGATCAGGCCCTTTGAGGAGGCCACATTATTTGTCAGTCATTAGGACTATGGGATGAACAAAGTCATTCCACTGTTTCATGTCCTGGAACAGATGCTGGTAAATCTGGCTGGTCAGGGGACTGGAGACGTGGCGCCTAGATCTCATGGCCACATGAGCCCTGTGGGGGCTAAACTGCAGGAGGAGGAGGAGGACATTAGAGCACGAACAATGTGTAGCGAAATGGGTGGTTTTTCTACACAGGTGACAGGAGAGAAGGAGCAGCCAGAGGAGCTACAGGGCGATGAGGAAGATGAGGAAGAGGACCCAGACACACCGTGGCAGTATGCAGTGGAAATGGAGGCAGGGATTCCCTCTGAGTCACTTGCTCAAATGGCCCAATGCATGCTCACTTGCTTGCGTAGTGACAGCCGAATTGTCACCATTAAGCAGAGGGATGACTTCTGGCTCTCCACCTTGTTGAACCCTCGCTACCGGTCCAAAATGGGGGCCTTTTTTTCACCCACTGAGAGGGAGTAAAAACTGAACTACAATAGAGACATCCTATGTAGTCAGTTGGCCGCTGCCTATCTGCGCCTTTGTCTATCCTCTCGCAGGTCTGACCGGGGGGCCCTCTGCGCTCACGTTCCTCTGCCATGGCTGCTGTGGCAGGGTGGGGGGCAGGAGCAGTTCCAGCGCCATCAGCAGCAACTTGGGTCTAGAGTCGCTGATGAACAGCTTTCTTCACCTGCCTAGTGAAGAATCTACTCACCAGCAGCTAGACTTGGTGCAGGACCTGAACCAGCAGGGGGTGGCATACTTGGACAGCACCCTGCCACCCCACATTGAAGGATCCGCTGGACTACTGGACAGCCAAACTGGATTTGTGGCCACAACTGGCAGAGTTTGCCCTGAAAAAGCTGCCAGTAGTGTGGCAACAGAGCAGGTGTTTAGTGCAGTGGGGGTCATAAGTTACCCCAAGAAGAACTCGTCTGTCCACCCAAAATGTGGAAGGACTGACCTTTGTCAAGATGAATCAAGCGTGGATTAGCCAGGATTTCCACCCACCAATGCCTGATGCGTCAGACTAGATTATCCATGGTGCCACACCAACACTTTGACAAAAGAGACCGGTTTCTTCTGGCTACCTGCCTCAGCTACTATTCTGATTCTGTTACCCTCCTGATGCCACACATATGATGCCAAGTGCTCCTACTTTCACCCACCGTCTCCAGCTGGTACTCGTATTGCCATCACTCTGTGGTGTCCTGAAGCTGCTGCCACCTCCACACTATGCCACCTTGCCACTCGGTGGTCCCCTGATGCTGCTTCCACCTCCACACTATGTGACCTTGCCACTCTGTGGTCTTCTGTTGCCACCTCCACACTATGTCACCTTGCCACTCTGTGATCTCCTGATGCTGCTGCCACCTCCACACTATGTACCTTGTACATCTGTGGTCATCTGATGCTGTTGCTACCTCAACACTATGCCACCTTGCCACTCTGTGGCCTCCTGATGCTGCTGCTACCTCCACACTGACATTGTGCCACCTTGTGGCCTCCTCCTGATGCTACTACTGCCATCTTCACACTCTATCCTTGTGCCACTCTGTGGCCTATTGATGATGCTGCTGCCACCTACACACTGTCATTCTGCCAACCTGTCACCTTCTCCTGATGCTGCTCCTGCCACCACCTCCATGCTCTGTCATTGTGTCATTCTGTGGCCTCCTGATGCTGCTGCCGCCATCTCCACACTGTCATTGTGCCACCCTATGGCCTCCTCCTGATGCTGCTGCCGCCATCTTCACACTCTGCCATTGTGCCACTCTGTGGCCTCCTGATGCTGCTGTCACCTCCACACTGTCATTGTGCTACCTTGTGGCCTCCTCCTGATGCTGCTGCTGCTGCCACCACCTCCACACTCTCTCATTGTGCTACTCTGTGACCTCCTGATGCTTCCAACTCTACACTGTCATTGTGCTACCCTGTGGCCTCTTCCTGATGCTGCTGCTGCCGCTACCTCCCCACTCTGTCATTATGCCACTCTGTGGCCTCCTGATGCTGCTGCTGCCACCTCCACACTGTTATTCTGCCACTATGTGGACTCCTCATGATGCTACTGCTGCCACCACCTTTACACTTTGTCATTGTGCCCCTCTGTAGCCTCCTGATGCTGCTGCTGAAACCTCCACACTGTCATTGTGCCACTCTGTGGCCTCCTCCTGATGCTGCTGCTGCTGCCGTGACCTCCGCACTCTGTCATTGTGCCACTCTGTGGCCTCCTGATGCTGCTGCTGCAACCTACAGACTGTCATTGTGCCACTCTGTTGCCTCCTCCTGATGCTGCTGCCACTTTCAAACTCTGTCATTGGGCCACTCTGTGGTCTCCTCATGCTGCTTCCAGCTCATCACTATGTCATAGGGCCAGTTTGTCGACTTCTAATGCTGTTCCTACCCTCCCCAAATCATGACTGGGTCACAATTTTTCCTTTCGGCCTGGTTGACATCATCATTTATTTAACCCTTCTTCTGATCTGTCAGAAGGAAGGAAAAATGAGATCCTATCTATGTAACAGCTGTAAGGCCTGCATGACATGGTCCCTATTTTGCATCAGAATTGGCTTATGATTTGGTAGCCAAAAGCAGGAGTGGGCATAAAACACAGAAGACATGCAAATATTCCATTAACGTGTCATCTCTTTTTTGGATCCACTGCTGTTTTTTTTGGGCTTTAGCAATACTGATGGATTACTGACCAAATGCTGGCAAGTGAAGGCGGATGCTTCACAGGCATGATCCATTTGTTGGGGGTTATTGTTCTGATGGATCAGAAGAAGGGCAAAATAATCAGTGACGTCAACACAAACTTACTGCTGACACCCTCTTCACTCTGTCGGGGGGCTCTACTTGTATAAACGTTTAATAGAACAGGTTCTTTAGACATATATGTGGAATCAGCTGCCAATGGTGTAAAAGGAGTGCACTTATTGACTCTAACATTGACCTGTAAGGCTGAGTTCTCACTTGAGTTATTTGGTGAGTTTTGGCCCCGTAACTGCCTAAATAAGCGAAGTGTGCAATGATTTTAAGATTGACGCCTGTCATCTGCATGTACGTAATACTGACTTACAGCATTGTTTCACTACCACAGTAGACTCCCTATGCGTGCTACTGTTAAGCACAGTGTTCTACACCACTATAAAGGCTCTCTGCAGCAAGGAAATAGCCGTTTTTTAACACGATTTGCCACAAATAAACTCGGATCGAACCAAATTTTTTAAACAAAATTGGCGAACCGGCCAAATTTATTTTTTTTATAAATTTGCTCATCTCTAGTGTCCTCCATAAGGTCATACAAGACTTCTGGGGGACATTTAACTACTTTTTTTTAACTATTGACTTCTCATATTACTGGGGCTGAAAAGTAGCCCCTGTTAAAGGTTAAATACACCCCCAGAGAGGCTATACAATGGCCTCAATGCATGGCTGATCGAAGTCTGTGGAAGACCCAACGGCTCCTGCACTCCCACAGCCCCGGCGGTCAAATGACCACCGGGCCGGGACAGGAAGCGGCAGATTGCTTCCTCAGCTGTATACATAGCATTCGTTCAGCACTGTTTATATAGTGATCTAGAAGGAAGGGACACCCAGCAACGATCCCCTACTTCTCTCTGGGTTGCCCTACTGTCAATGACAGCGGCATGGTTAGCGTGCAGCTGTCATCTCTGAAACAACGTTTATAAACGTCCGATCAGACGTAAACCCGACCGCCCAGGACGTTTATAGTCAATGGGTGGTCGGAAAGTGGTTTATTTGACAACAAGAGGCTAGACCATTATAAAGAAATCCAAATGTATTTTTTTCAATCAATCTCCATGTTCTTTTTATTAAATAAATTAAATAAAAAGTAATTTAAATGACTAAGGCTAGTTTCACACTAGAGGCAGCCTTCTCCGGCAGGCTGTTCCGGCGAGTGAATAGCCTGCCGGATCCTTGCTGCCGATAGTGCACGAGTTCCGCCAGAGGTTCTGGTCCGGCGCCATTGACTATGTCGTAGTTTTATTCCGGCCGCTTCACGGCATGCTTGCCGTGCTGCCGCCGGACCTCTATAGTCAATGGAGCCGGAGCGGACCTCCAGCGGCACGCGTGCAGTAGCGGCAGCACTGATCCAGCAGGCTGTTCACCCGCCGGAACAGTCTGCCAGGGAAGGCTGCTGCTAGTGTGAGACTAGCCTAATTAGATTATGGGCAGTTAAAGTTGCATACAGAAAGCCATGTTAATAGTTTCAAATGTGCAAACACATACAAAGTTATTGAATTGTACTGCATAAAAATTACATTGATTATAAGCAAGATGATATCCTTAAAAATACATATCCCTTATAAATTATTTTTTGCAAACAATAAACACCTGAGACCAAACTACTTACATTCCAAAATCTGATGATGAAACAACACTATAAAGTCAATATACAGTGGATATAAAAAGTCTACACACCCCTGTTAAAATGTCAGGTTTCTGTGATGTAAAAAAAATTAGACAAAGATAAATCATTTTAGAACTTTTTCCACCTTCAATGTGACCTATAAACTGTACAACTAAATTGAAAAACAAACTGGGAACAAAAAATATAAAAATTAAATAATATGGTTGCATAAGTGTGCAAACCCTTAAACTAATACTTTGCTGAAGCACCTTTTGATTTTATTACAGCACTCAGTCTTTTTGGGTATGAGTCTATCAGCATGGCACATTTTGACTTGGCAAGATTTGCCCACTCTTCTTTGCAAAAACACTCACACTGATGACTGTCTTTACTGTGTTCCATGGGATATCTAATGCCTTAGAAATTCTTTTGTACCCTTCTCCTGGCTGATACCTTTTAACAATGAGATCCCTCTGATGCTTTCGAAGCTCTCTGTGGACCATGGCTTTTGCTGTGGGATGTGACTAAGAGAATTTCAGGAAAGACCAACTAGAGCAGCTGAATTTTATTTGGGGTTAATCAGAGGCACTTTAAATGATGGCAGGTGTATGCTGACTCCTATTTAACATGATTTTAAATGTGATTGCTTATTTCTGAACACAGCTACATCCTCAGTTATAAAAGGGTGTGCACACTTATGCAACCACATTATTATTATTTTTGTTTTTTGTTTTCTTCCGTCCACCTAAAAGATTTCAGTTTGTTTTTCAATTGAGTGGTACAGTTTATAGGTCACATTAAAGGTGGAAAAAGTTCTGAAATGATTTATCTTTGTCTCATTTTTTTACATCACAGAAACCTGACATTTTAACAGGGGTGTGTAGACTTTTTATATCCACTATATGTAACTGCAAGTTACTGTACTTTACAGACTCTGTGCTTCAGTATGCCAGGCAATGTATGGGCAGTACATATGGCTGCTGTGCCTACACCATTTACAATATCTTTTTACTGGCACCTATCTGCCATTTTTTGTCTTTCCTGCCATGTGTCTAGCATCCTTATGGTTTAAAAACCACCTCCTTCACCAATTTGGATCGATCAGACCCTGATTTCTTGATTTCTTGTCTGACCTATTGTCAATGGGTTTGGTGTCCACTCTCTGGTTGACAGCCCCAGCCTACCTGACCATAATTCTCTGAATCTGCTCAACTATGAATGACTGACTTCCCTTTGCACAATAAACTCTCACTAAAGATTTCCAGTCTTAGGGAGAGTTCTAATCTCTGTTTCATTTTCCCTTCTTCTGATCTGTCAGAAGAACAGGAAAAAAAAAAAACAGGATCCAGTAAAAAAGAATAGATCCTGTGCATCAGTTATCAGACTTTTTTCCATCTGAAAAAATGTATCTCAGACGAAAATTGCTCAAATGGATGCCAAATGTGCAACAGGATAAAAAAAAAATCAGGATCCTGTTTTATTTTTTCTGTTCTTCTGATGGATCAGAAGAACAGAAAAAGAAACGGAGATGTGAAATCTCCCTTAGTCCTTGCTGCATTGATCTTTATTATTAACCGACAGATAAACACTTTGCATTTAAGTCCTGGGGCCAATGCACCAGGTCCAACCTGATTCTAAAGAGTCCCTGCTGGAATTGCTCTTTATAGAGCATTCATAGGCGAGATCTAAAATCATCCACATATTAATAAAAAAAATATATATTTATATTTGTTATTATAGTTGTTTGATTTTCAAAGATATAATGGAGGGTCTTTTTGCATGCAGCAGTTGTTTATGGAAAGGTGACAAGAAATGTAACCATAATGGTTGTCAAATTTGTATCTAAGGGCTCTTTCACACCTGCGTTCTTTTCTTCCGGCATAGAGTTCCGTCGTTGGGGCTCTATGCCAGAAGAATCCTGATCAGTTTTATCCTAATGCATTCTGAATGGAGAGAAATCCGTTCAGGATGCATCAGGATGTCTTCAGTTCCGGACCGGAAGGTTTTTTGGCCGGAGAAAATACCGCAGCATGCTGCGCTTTTTACTCCGGCCAAAAATCCTGAACACTTGCAGCAAGGCCGGATCCGGAATTAATGCCCATTGAAAGGCATTAATCCGGATCCGGCCTTAAGCTAAACGTCCTTTTCGGCGCATTGCCGGATCCGACGTTTAGCTTTTTCTGAATGGTTACATGGCTGCAAGGACGCTAAAGTCCTGGCAGCCATGGTAAAGTGTAGTGGGGAGCGGGGGAGCAGTATACTTACCGTCCGTGCGGCTCCCGGGCGCTCCAGAGTGACGTCAGGGCGCCCCACACGCATGGGTGACGTGATCACATGGATCACGTCATCCATGCGCATGGGGCGCTCTGACGTCATTCTGGAGCGCACCCGGGAGCCGCACTGACTGTAAGTATACTGCTCCCCCGCTCCCCACTATTACTATGGCAGCCAGGACTTTAATAGCGTCCTGGCTGCCATAGTAACACTAAATGCATTTTGAAGACGGACCGTCTTCAAATGCTTTCAGTTCACTTGCGTTTTTCCGGATCCGGCGGGCACCTCCGGCAAATGGAGTGCACGACGGATCCGGACAACGCAAGTGTGAAAGAGTCCTTAGCAAATGATAGCTGTCACTTTGATTGACTGATATGTGGACACAGTCATGGTTAACCATCAGTTTCTGAGAAGTTTCTGAGAAAGTGGCAACTAATATGAACACACTTTCTATTGCAAAAACAGCTGATGCAGCTAAATCTAAATGTTAATGGTGTACACTTAAGAGAGGTGCCATCAAAATAAGTTCAAAATGGTCCCCAATATGATGCCGGTTGTGCTATCCAGGACAGAGGGGCCTAATGTTTGCTCTACGTTCTTTCAATTGCTCTTGGAGAAATTATTCAATGCTAACCATATAGTTAGTCTGGTAAAGAATGTACAAGCTCTTGCCATAGAGTAGCAAAGGCGATGGGACGAATCAGAACAGGGCTTCTTTCTATAAGCCCCATAGCAGCTGCATGATGTGCCTCTATGTTATGTGTGTCTTTAAGAATATTCAACATTTGTCAAAAGACATACAGATCATGAGGTAAAATGAATAACTTATTCTTCAAACTCTTTACCCAGTATCTTTTGAGGAGTCAATGGTGTATATAAGTTACTAATCTTCTGCTTGTTTGCCCAAGCTTTGGTAATGAGTTTGCTATTCCAACCTTTCCACTGACCCAGACAAAACTACAAGCACAGACCTTGATGAGTTAATTCAGTTTTACAATGTCATAAAGCCAGTATGTTGGAATTTGAGTAATCTATTTAAAGGTTTTGGTGAATTTACTCTTCTGGCAGCGCCATTAATTTTCTGTATCATTTCATAATTTCTTGCCTTCAATTATGTGTCGTTGTAACATCAAAAAGCTCTTGCAGTGAAGGGTTAACAGTCTTGACATTCCTAAAGCATCTGCACAACATTACAATAATTTGGAGTGAAAAAATGAAACCTATATACTTCTTATTCAAGTATTTTATCCAAACTTAATATATCATCTTTAATCACTGCTCTGTGCACTGATTGAACTGTGACCTATGACATTCACCCAAATGGAAGCTCCGGCAGTGTGCACCCTGTCCAGATGCTGAGAGATACTTCTTCATTAGCAAGATCTACTTCACCTTTAAAAAATCCTGCTCTTCTTGTTTGTATCCAGTCAGATAGAGACATCTTAGGTCATAATGACATTTTGGAGTAAGCCTTCGACTAAAAAGAAAGTCAATTACATCTTCAGGTCCTCTGCAAAAGAGATGTCATCATGGGTAGAAGGAGCAAATGAACTAATGTCAACTTGTTAGGTCCGCAAAGGTAATGCAGCCGTCGGATCTTGAGACAAGTAGGATGGAGAATCCTATCATTACTGACACCAAAGAGCTTACTGGTGTCAAAGGTTTCCCTTGTCACAAAAGTTCAGGTGTTGCTAAATTCATTAGTGTGTCATTTTCAGGAGACATGATGTCATTTCTGTTGTCTGCAGGGAAGGGAACCACTGTAGTCTCCCTGCTCCTGTCAACACCCTGTCATCTTGATATCTTTTCTTGTATCTTCCTTTATAGACATCTGCGAGAGGAAAAGGGAATATAATAAATTAGCTTAAAAAAGAAAAGAAAAAAATTCCAACTTGACATTTATCCTTTTCAAAACTAGCACTGTTAAGAAAAAACATGATTTTCAGAACTACATTTTTTTTGTTAACTACTTGTTTCTTACTCGTAAATGGATTTCTAGAAATGTGTAGAAATTGGGGGAAAAGCAATCTATTACATGAGTATGAATGAAAAGGATGGAAATTATAACATGGGATTAAAAAACAACAACATTGTCCATATGATTAAAACCTTGTTATGAGACCAACTTTTTGGAGATTTGTTATATGGCTTTTGGTTGAATATTTTTACCACTCCCACCCCCCTCCCCTTCCCTAAAAAAATATATATAATTGTCTTCATTTATTCACACCTTTGGGAAATGATGACATTTTAAGGGCTTGAGTATTTTTAGGCATTATTATTATGTGTGTTTTTTTTAACCTGTAATAATTTTCATCAAGACACGTTCTAGAACATTTAACAGAGCTGCCCCTTTGAGAAAATTGCCTTAAATGGAATGTGTTACCTATATATTTGTTTTTTTATATATAAAATCAGATGCTGCTAAATATGTGACTATGGAGGCAGCCATCTTAGCTGCTAACATCATTAGAAATATGCAGCTGATCATAGGATAGGAGATTGGAGATGTTCTAGGCATGATCTAGGAGGTGTTCTGTGACTATCACCTATTATGAAAGGTGGATCATGTGTTATCTATGCATAGGTAATAGCTGTCATTGTAACCCTGCCTGTGATGATAATGAGATGACTATTGAAAAGTGATCTCTACCAAAGTATTGACATATTATGAAGCTTAGTGTCCAAAGAGAAAATTGCAAGATTGCAGTTTTTTTTATAATATAGTGATTAGTGACATGAAAACATAAAAAAAAACATACCCACAAATTGTTTAACATAAAAATTAACAAAATTATAGTTAATTTTCTGATGATACATTCTTTTTAAAGGGAACCTGTCATCAATTGTATGCTGACCTCACTGAGGACAACATAAAGTAGTGACAGAAATACTGATTTTAGCGGTGTGTCACTCATGAGCTAATAGTAAGGTACGATGTCACTGAAGGTGCCCTGGCTGCGACTGACCAGTTTGGTGATCTCATCAAATGGCCACAGAAGTCTGCATGCGTCGCTCATGAGCAGCCACTGGCGCAGTGGAAAAAAAACATGTTCCCCAGAACCTGTCCTGCTGCAGAGTTCGTACAGGTAGTCGTTAACGGCACCATTCTGCTGGAGAAGCCTATCAAACATATACAAGGTGGAGTTCCAGCGCATCGGGCAGTCGCAAATCAGACATCTGACGGGCAAGTGGTGTCACCGCTGAACATCGGCAAGGCGAGCCATGGCTGTGTAAGATCTTCTAAAATGGCCAGAGATTTTCCTGGCCTGTCGCAAGATGTCCTGGACCCCGGGGTATTTGGCAACGAATCGCTGCACGACTAAGTATAGGACGCGTGCCATGCACGGCACGTGTGTCATTTTGCCCTGTTTAAGCGCGCTCAGCGGATTAGCACCGTTGTCGCACACCACTTTACCAACTGTCAAATTGAGCGGAGTTAGCCACTGATTGGCCTGTGACCGCAGATCTGAAAGCAGTACAGGACCGGTGTGGCTCTTGGCTTCCAGGCACAACAACTTTGGCCGGGTGCAGCGGAAGAGGTGGTAGCAGTGGAAAAGGAGGAGTCAACTGAGGAGGAGATAGAGGATGGAGTAGGAGGAGGAGAAGAATAGGCCGGCCTGCATGAAATCCGTGGCAGTAACACCAAACCCACATGGGTGTCAAGGTTTACATGCTTGATGGCCGTCAGAAGGTTCACTCAGTGGGCAGTAAAAGTTATGTACCTTCCCTGCCCGTGTTTGCTAGTAGTGATGAGCGGCAGGGGTCATATTCGAATTTGCAAATATTTTGTAGAATATTCATCAAATATTTACGAATTTGAATATTCGTTATATTCTACATTCTTTTTTTTTACTCGAAATTTGGCAAGGTAATGATTGCATAATATGCGAATATTACGCGATCAATACAGGCGTGGGTTAAAAACGAATATATAGCACTATAGAATATAGAGCTATATATTCATTTGGAATATTCATCATTTTTTTCCATCTGAAGTTATGATTGCTCCCTGCTTAAGTTGCTTGTCAAGCAACTTAAGCAGGGAGGAAGCATGACTTCAGATGGAAAAAAATGATGAATATTCAAAAAAACTAATATATAGCGCTATATTCAATATTCGAATTACCGCAACTTTGAGAATTCGTGAAGTTTTTGAATATAGTCCTATATATTATATTTTTTTAGAATATTCATCATTTTTTTGCATCTAAAGTTATGATTCCTCCCTGCTTAAGTTGCTTGTCAAGCAACTTAAGCAGGGAGGAATCATAACTTCAGATGGAATAAAATGCAGAATATTAAAAAAAAAAAAATATATAGCACTATATTCAATTTAGTGCTATATATTAGTTTTTTTTAGAATATATAGTGCTATATATTCATTTTTTTGAATTTTCATCAATGACGAATATTCTAAAAAACAAATATATAGCACTATATTCGATATAGTGCTATTTATTTGTTTTTTAGAATATTCGTCATTTATTTCCATCTGAAGTCATGATTCCTGCCTGCTTAAGTTGCTTGACAAGCAACTTAAGCAGGGAGGAATCATAACTTTATATACAAAAAAATTATGAATATTCTAAAAAAATATAATATATAGCACTATATTCAAAAACTTCACGAATTCTCAAAGTTGCGGTAATTCGAATATTCGCACTCAACACTATTTGCTAGACCACGTGTCTGTGGTCAGATGTATCTTGTGGTCAGATGTACACTGTGTGCCAGAGATATATTCAATTGCCGCGCTGAACGTGGCCATATAGTTCAGGGATGCCCTTCTGGGAGAAATATTTCCTTCCGGAGACCTTCCATTGCAGTGTGCCAATGGCCACAAATTTTCAAAAGGCCTCTGAGTCCACCAATTTATATGGCAGTAGTTGGTGGGCTAGCAGTTCCGACAAGCCAGCGGTCAGCCGTTGGGCAAGAGGATTATCCGAAGTCATCATTTTTTTACACTCGAACATTTGGGCCATGGAAGCCTGCCTTGTGCCAGATGATTGTGACAACTGCACGGTGGAAGGTGGAGTGGAGGACAAATAAGAGGAGAGAGGAGAAGAAGAAGGAGAAGAGGCAGGACGTGGAGCGCCGGGAGTGTGGCTTTGTGGGTTCTGACGGCGTTTCTCCCACTGGGCTTGGTGAAGGGAGGCCAGGTGCATTCTTAAGGCGGTCGTCCCTAGGTGAGTGTTTGGCTTACCGTGACTTATGCGTTGACATCACAGGCTGCAGATGGCAACACTATTGTCAGCAGCTGACACGATAAAAAAATCCCACACGTGCCCATGTGCCAGCCTCCTGGAAGTGCCAGATGTGACCGTGAATGGTGGATGGCTCGGTCCAGATACATTTGCAGTCTGCTTTTTGCCTCCTGTGCCCTGCGAGTTCTGCCTGCTTCTGCTCCTTCTCCTCCCTATCTGCTGCTCCGTCTCTCCCTCTGAACTCCCCTCCTCTTCCTCTCTTGTAGGCACCCACGTGGCGTCCATCGATATGTCATCATCGTCACCTTCACCACCACTGACATTAGAAATCTTGGAGTAGGTAGCAGCAGCGGGGATCACCCTCCTTGGGCTGATCTGGGTACTGTCGTCAGACCGCTGGGTAGCGGCTGTTGCTACCTACTCTTCCTGATCCGATGCCAAGAATGGCTGCGCATCGGTAAGGTCTGGGAATGGATGGGAAAATAATTCCTCTGACTCGAGTGAGGGGCTATGGTGGTGGTGTATTTGGGGGTGCACACAGCAGAGAGTGAGGAGGGTGCAGATACAGAGGATGGGGAGGGTGCAGAAGCGGAAGGCTGAGTGAGCCACTCAACCAACTCTGGTGCGTCCTTTGACATAATCGAACGCACCATCTCCAACTTCCCACTTAGGCCTCAATTAGTTATTAGTTGAAACTGGTATATCACCGTCAAGCAGCAATTTTGTGGACGTAGGTATATGGAAAACCTCCATCACTTTTTTGTGGAATCTGATATATGGCAGGCCTCAATCAGTTGCTAGTTGAAGCTGGTATATCACCCTCAAGCAGGAATTTTGTGGACGTAGGATTATGGAAAACCTCTATCACTATTTTGTGAAAGCTGATATATGGCAGACCTCAATCAGTTGTTAGTTGAAACTCGTATATCACCCTCAAGCAGTAATTTTGTGGACGCAGGTATATGATAAACCCCTATCACTATTTTGTGGAAGCTGATAAATGGAAGGCCTCACTCAGTTGTTATTTGAAGCAGGTATATCAAAACCCGCAATCTGTATTTTGTGGACGCAGGTATATGGAAAACCTCTTTCACTATTTTGTGGAAGCAGATAAATGGAAGTCCTCAATCAGTTGTTAGTTGAAGCTGGTATATCACCCTCAAGCAGTAATTTTGTGTATGCAGGTATATGGAAAATCTCTATCACTATGTTGTAGCAGCTGATATATGGCAGGCCTCAATCAGTTGTTAGTTGAAGCAGGTATATCAAAACCCGCAATCTGTATTTTGTGGACGCAGGTATTTGGAAAACCTCTCTCACTATTTTGTGGAAGCTGATAGATCGCAGCCCTTATTCAGTATTTTCTGGAAGCATATGAATGCACTATAATATACTTTCTATGTTAGAAAGTATATTATAAGTATATCACACCCCTCTGTGTATCACACCTATCGATAGCACAGCGTTACCAGTCCTTAAAAGGACTTTTGTGGCCCTATTAGCTAGCGTTTAGTGTCCCTAAGTTCCTAACAGCCTGTCCCTGCTCCAAAATGCAACCTCTCCCTACACTGGCAAATCACATAATGTGAAATGGCTGCCTGATCGGGTTCTGTTATAGGGTTGGGGGTGTGTCCATGTGCTGAAACCTCTCAATTGGCTGTCCTGTCCCACCTGATGGATGTGTCATGGGTCAAAGTTCGGCGCAATGCAAAAGAATATTGTGCACGCGGACATCGCCATATGTTTGCATGTTCAGCGGATCGCAAACGCGCAAAGTTCGCCGCAAACCGACCGCCGGGCGAACCGCAAGGCCATCACTACCACCAAGTATACAATTGCTTCAAACAACTATTACAGCATATTATTATAGTAACACTAAGCTGACAGCCTTATGCTTCACACTGGACACCTAGAGGGTATGTTAGGGTATAAAGAGCGTTTAGGGATTAAAACAGTTTACCCAGTGGCCTGACTGACTGAACCACCTGTGCCGTGAAGGCTAATAAAAAGGGCAAGTCACTGGAAAGAAAATTACCTTTACTACAATATACATCGTGTGCCTATTTTTGTGGGGATGCATCTTTAATGGCATTTGATACTGTTCATACCAGTAACCCCATCTGTATAAAACATAGTTCTTGACATTATTCCATACTGTATGGAATGGTCAGAACTGTATAGTTTAGGGTAGTGTCACCTATATATACTTTTCTAACAGTTAAAACCAGATGTACATGCACTTTTTTTCTAATCTGTTTTGTATTTCCTCATTGTAGTTTTTATTTTATTTTGTTTCCTGAATGTGATTATGGGGGTTACCGTCTTGTCTGAGCTATTGTTAACAGCATTTAGAGATATGCTTTACAGCAGCCACTATGAGCTATAGACATAATAGACCGGAGGGGACTTCATTGACTTGTATGGGAGAGTTTTCTAGATATGCTCTGTGACCTGTGCAGAAGTCAGGAGGGAGCAGATAAGCTGTGATACTACCGTACCTATTGTGAATGCTGAATACTGTGTTTTCTGTATATTGAGGTGATATCTATCACTATAATCCTGCCTGTAATGGTAAGCAGATGACTTCAGTACATGGATCTGTACAGACTAAGAAGTAGATCCTATTATTAGTCTGAGTGGTAAATGCGAAAAATACTGGATTTTATGGTTTCTTTGGTTAAATAGAAATAGTGAAAAGGAAAATTAAAAATAGCATTGCCAAAAATCTTTAAATATATTTACCATAAAAACTTAATTTATACAATAGATCATTTTCTAATGGCACACTCCCTTTAAGTATATTTTTTTAAAGATGTAAATGTTATATTATGGATATAGTAATAAATATAGTCTAAAGAACAATTATATCTGTAAAGAGTGTAGCCACACTTCATCAAGCACATACCTCTGAAAATG
The DNA here is from genome assembly GCF_905171765.1 of Bufo bufo. Classification (NCBI taxonomy): domain Eukaryota; kingdom Metazoa; phylum Chordata; class Amphibia; order Anura; family Bufonidae; genus Bufo; species Bufo bufo. The sequence goes on from NC_053389.1 coordinate 706,453,747, forward strand.
CCACCTCCTCCATCATCAGTCCCATAAGCCTACAGCACTTCATGACTTCAGAGGAGTATATAGTCAAGCATATTGCTTAGTGATATATACAAAGGGCAAAGCAATGTTAATTAGTTAATTACAAGTTAAATGGAGACATTCTTAAGCACTGGCAGGTCAGTGGACTTTGAGGACTGAGTCACACAGCCATGCACTAAGCAATAGTGACATATGGGTAAATTTATTGAAGTAAGAGCCATCATTGCTCTTTACAGGTCATTCAGACAGACAGCTATTTAGGGTGCCATTAAAAATCTCTGGACCTTGGAAAAGCAAAGGCCACTCACTCCATAAAATGATTTATGATAACGTTTCTCTGTAAAGTATCCTGAATGTGTATAGCTTGGCCCCTCTGAAAATGAAGACACATTCATATACACATATGGTATGAGTGTGCTTAAATGGTAGTAGATAAGATGCAATAACTCAGAGTAAATCCACTCACATAATATATTTGGGATGTGAACTAATCAATGGTTTATAAGACATGGTCATTTATGTAAATTTAATAGGGGAGATTTTATTATTTATAATTATTATTTATTAATAAGGCACCATTAATTCCATAGCGCTGTACATATGAAAAGGGGTATACACACATAATACAGACAATTGCACTAAGCATAGACAAGACGAGTTACAAACTTGTACAGAAGGAGAGAGGGCCCTGCCCGTGAGGGCTTACAATCTACATGGTATGGGAGAAGGACACATTAGGTGTGGGTGAAGTTGGTCATGGCGGTATAGAGGCAGCAGGGTCACTGGTTGTAGGCTTGTCTGAAGAGGTGAGTTTTCAGGTTTATTTTGAAGGATTCCAATGTAGGTGAGAGTCTGATATGTTGGGGTAGCGAGTTCCAGAGTATGGGGGATGCACGGGAGAAATCTTGGAGGCGATTGTGGGAAGAGGTGATAAGAGGAGAGGAGAGAAGAAGGTCTTGTGAGGATCGGAGAGTGCGTGTGGGGATGTATCGGGAAAGTAGCTCAGAGATGTAGGGAGGGGACAGGTTATGGACGGCCTTGTATGTATTTGTTAGTACTTTGAAGTGAAATTCGCTGGGCAATGGGGAGCCAGTGAAGGGATTGGCAGAGGGGAGAGGCAGAGGAGTAATATGGTGAGAGGTGAATTAGTCGGGATTTATTAATATTGACCTAAAGTTGGAATGGACAAAACCCGATTAAAATGCAAAGTATGGCACATTTTGCAAATCCTCTTAGCCCAATTGTTGGATACTTTTCAAAACTATCAAGGGAAGAGTAAGAAGTATCCACTGTAAAACATGCAATAAATTTGGGACGTCATATACTGTACATCTCTATTTTGGTGCACGATGTGGCAGAATTCTAACACATTTTCACCAGTATGTACAGGTATTTAACTTACATGAAATACATCATTAAATATTACAAATCCATAAAATGCAAATCAATAATTAAAGAAGTCTTTGAGTTCTTCTTTTTTAACACTTTTTGTTTTTTTCTGTTAAAAATTATTTGGCAGTTTAAAAAAAATCTGTTTTCAGAAAAGCTCCAATATAGGTGCCCTATGGTTTCACAAGGTTCATGTGTGCAGCCTTATTAGCCATGGACATGTACTGTACCTTTGTATGCCTGTGAAAAAGTGGATGTGGATCCACTGTGTGACTTGAACAGATTTAGGTCAAGATTTACGATTTAGGTCTTGAACAGATTTGGCTTGGGGCTACTCCTAACAGCATTTTCTAAGTAGCCCCCTGATCTGCATCCTTTAACATCTGTACAGACATCTGGTTTCTACTGCAGGGTAACTACCAATCCTTACCGTAGTCTTTATTTATGTAACTGCTTACCCAAGGGGGTCAAGAAACACCAGCATAGATTACCAAGGGATCATGAAAAACCATATTTAGGGATGTCCGAGGTCAGGGCAGGCAGAGTTTGTGCAAACCAATAGACAGTCTGAGGTCAGGGAAGGCGGCTCAGAGTCACTACAGAGTTCAGGCAAAGGTCAAGTAAAAGACAGAAGGTTCAAAAGCAGGAAGAAGTGGGTACACAGGAAAATTAGCTAACAACATACTTTTGCAGAACACGAGAGTACTGGAACCTATTGCTCAGGCACCTTGCCATAGGGGAAGTTGCATTAAGGATAGCTAGCCATTGACCTGGGAATATTAGCATACATGCATGCTGGCCTCTTAATTGCTGGAGGGAGTGGGCATGCTGTGGGAAGGCCAGATAGCAGACCTTAGCCTGTGTAGAGTGGAAAAAGTAGTGCTACTCTGGTGGAGGAAAGGGTCATCAGTGGGTCTGAGCCACCAGAAAACTGGAGCAAAGGAGCGGGTGAGCAACACAATGGCTTGCTTCCCCATGAGGAGTGGATCAGTGGTGAACATGGACTGTCACCATAACAATGCCATAACAGATTTAAACAAAGGTTACATAGGTTATTTTCTTCTATTCTTATGGAACCCAGCAGAAAAACAAACCATGCCACGTTTCATCACACGGCCAGTGTTTTGATGGCATGGATGAAGCTGCCAATGGATTTTTGATCCCTTTAATTTAGCATTTTCATCTATTTGCAAGGATAGAGACTGGCTATATAAGATGCAGCATTCATGCAAAAATATAAAGAACAAACCAATACAAAAATAAGTCCTGTTCCAAAAATTTTACCATATAGAAATATTATTTATCAAGGTAATGTAAAATTATGTTACATTATAGTTTTATATCCACTGAAGGTCTTGTATGTGTGACATTATCCCACTCAGTAGTGAACATAGCTTTGCTGCTAGTCGTCAAGTTTTACATTTTTTATGAATGTGATGTTAAACTGTTCACTGGGAAGAATATATCACAATAAAGGATAACCTACACAGAGCAACAAATGCTTTCTGAATGCATATATTTCATGATTTGCACATTTGAGGATTCTCTACTACTTGCTTTTGCTTTGAAAATAAACAGGGTGAAAGGTGCCGACATGGTGAATTTATTGTCAGCATCTCCCAGTCTGTTAGAGCAGGAGCACTAATGGTTGACCTTGAGATTCGACCATTCGAGCCTGATGAAGGTCAGGTCCTGGCTTCTCCAGAGTATTATGACCCTTCCATTCTTGCTCTCACGGGCCTAACCTCTAACTGGCTGATCTTTGACCAATTTATTAAGCGAACACCTGCTTTAGTTTGTGACCGAGGGGCTTTTGATCGCCAGTTACAGAAATGTCTTGTTTATTATTAGCAGAAGAAATTGCAAATACAGTAGCAACTAGGTTATAAGAAAGCTGCCTTCTATAAAGTGATTTCATAAGACCAAAAATATGAATCAATCCTCCTGACTTCATTAATCAAAGAAACAGAGGAGCAGATGTATTATTTCTGTGGCTGAACAATTACAAAAAATGATTAAAAGCAAGGAAGAGAGAAAACGGGTTGAAATATAGCTCTATGATGTCAGCCATTATAACAGTCTCTGGCGCCAACAAGTATCTCCTAAATTCATAGTTATTTATTGTGCTAATTGTTCACTTCTGCCTCCCACAATCACATTTAATATATGACATTACATTACTAAAGAAATAAACTTCATTTTTTTTTTTTTTATCTGGCCTAGTGGAGCTGATAAATTGTAGGGCATGAACAGACATTCCAAATTTCCACAGGACATGGTGGAAAAATGTACATTATAAAAACTCCATTGCTAATAAGTGAAATATATAAATGTGAGCTAAATTCATACCCAATATAATGCCATCTTTCAGATGTTCTTAAAGTAAATGATGTAGCAGGCCCTAATTGAAAATTGCATGCCCTTGAGAGAAGAAACTCAACGGTGACATATCTTGGTGAATCAGCCTCACTAAGCACCGAAAGAGAGTAAGCTGTTTACCTTAAAATATTTTATATAACACTAACCTTTTGGTAATGCATTTTTTAAATTTAGGCATCAACAAAATCTTGTATTTTACGTTACTTAATTTATGCAGCATGTACCTATTCACAAATTGGTTGGGGTTCACAAGTTTGGACTTGATAATTGGATACTATTTGATCACACTCTCCAACCTGGAGTCTTCATGGAAGCCATACCCATTTTCTGCTTACCCTAAAAGATGCTATATAATACTACATTTTTGCCAATGCATGTTCCATCTTTAGGCATCAGGCAAATGTTGTATTCTATGTTACTTCTACGGCATTTGTACAGCATGCCTATTTACAAAATGGTTAGAGTTTGCACTTGATACCAGGACCCTAGTCAATCATTCACATTAAGGATGAGCATGTGTTGTCTGGCGTGGGGAACTCTTTTTCATTAAAGAGAGCTCCTAGTATGCGTAGTACATACATGGAGTATTGTAGGCCAGGCAATGCCCCTCTGGGGTTTTGGAAAATATATTCAAATTAGCTTTCCTAAGCCTATCTGATGTAAAGAGATGTAAGATATGCTAATTTTCATAAATTTTTCTTATAAACCCAGGGGAACATTGCCTACCTACAACAGTCATCATGTATATTAGCTGATCTCCATAACAGAAATACCCTCCCAGATATGATGGAGTTATGTAGCACTTAGCTTTCTTCAATCCATTTAGAGGGAAAGCTGAATTACACATATAAATGTCTATGAGTGTTGTATACTAAGCAACACTCATAAACATTTATATGAGTGTTGTATACTAGGCGACACTACTCTTGGTTTCTAGAAAGAATATATGCAAATTCATATATCTTAATTTGGCTGGCATAAGATTAGTGTTTTTTTATTTTTTTATTTAGAAGAAAAACAAATTTGAATATTTTTTCCCCAGAAGCCCAAAGCAAATTAGCTTGCCTCAAAAAAAATGAAAAGAGAGGATATCCTGTTTATGCTATCAGAATTAAGGTATGCAAATTAGCATCAATTCATCTATGAAAGCAAGAGCTGTGTTACCTGGCATACAATACTCTTCATGATTTTTTTTTTGTCGCCCTGATATAGAGCAGGCATGCTCAACCTGCGGCCCTCCAGCTGTTGCAAAACTAAAACTCCCAGCATGCCCGAACAGCCTACAGCTATCAGCCTACAGCAGGGCATTGTGGGAGTTGTAGTTTTACAACAGCTGTAGGGCCACAGGTTGAGCATGCCTGATATAGAACACCACAAGGGGTGCACCCCAAGACAATTTTCTATTATGGTATTCTGTTTCTCTTATCCTTCTGGAAAGGTAGCTACCGTGTTTCTCCTAAAATAAGACAGGGTCTTATATTATTTTTTTCTCCGAAAAAAGGGTTAGGGCTTATTATCGGGGTAGGGCTTATTTTGGGTCCATGAAAACAATCACACATTAATGCTTGGACAAAAAAAATCTAGATTTATTCAAATACAGTATAATCACAGTGGGTGGCACAGTACTACGGTATGATAATGGTACAGTACTCTGGCAGGCAATGCCACACTTCTTTCTGGTACCGTACGTACATTGCCCCTGAGCCCCTAGGCAGTAATGTGTACGGTATGTTACCAGGGAGATCCGGCGCGAGACATGACTTGGTGCTGATTGGTGGAGGCGGGGGAGGGAGCAGGACACGCTCACCACCAATCAGCACCTCCAGCTCCAGGCAGCAGAGAGGAGAAGGACATCCTTCTGCTGCCTCATTCAGCTACGGTAGGGGTAAGTTAGAACGTGCGTGGCTGGCGGCAGTACAGGGTAGAGAAGCCATCCAACCCGCCCAGGGATGTACCCGTTCGGTACCGTAGATGGAAGCGCGGCTGCCGGCATAATTTTGCATTTAGGGCTAGCGGCTTCACTGAAGGCTAAGTGTTGGCAGCCTGCGCTGCTGTACTCTAACTGCTGCCCGCCTCCGATCAGCTGGGAGAGCGCCGATGTCCTGCCCACCCCCCCCTGGCAGCTCAGGAGCGATTAGTGAGCGCTCTTGAGCTGCTGAATCCATAAATATAAAATTCATCTAGGGCTTATTTTTGGGGTAGGGCTTATATTTAAGCCCTACTCCCAAAACCCTGCAAAATAGGGCTAGGTCTTATTTTCGGGGTAGGTCTTATTTTCGGGGAAACATGGTTGCTTGCATTCATGTACTAATTGTCTTGTCTCACTTTCAGTTGAATATTATATTGGGGGTATATTGTACTCACTTTCTCTCTGGTTTATCTGAAGTTAATCCCAAACCGGCAAAATGGATTTGCTCTTTCTTAATTTTAACAAGCCCAAATATTTTGCAATTCATTATAAACAAATAAAGAGACACAGTAAACGAAAATGTGTGTAAGTCAGCTTTCTTTTCAAAAGGATTTGAAAAAAGCTGTGTTTCACATATCCTTCCAATCATTGCTCTGCCTTTTAAATATACTTACAGATTTAGCCGAGCTAAACTTGACTTATTAAGTAAAGATAGGCAAGAAAAAGATAACTAACTTGTCAACTGTGCCATGTGTTATTAGAATCAATTTTAGCTTGGCTACATCTGAATGTAGCAAAACTAGCAAGAGTAGGTTAGTCAACCTCACATCTGCAACTATCTTTTTTCAGGACAAAAGTCCTTTATCAGAGCAAAGCAGATAGAATCAGGTTTCTATGTGACAGGCCTGGGGGGGGGGGGGGGGGGGGGGGGGGGATATCTCTGGGTGGGTACTATTTCTTTAATGGAGACCAGTTAATATATGCCAGCAAGAGGGCTAGTATAAAGTTAAGTCTGTCACGTGGCCTGCTAGACAATGTGGCAAACTTATGTAGAGACCTGTGCCTCTACATAACTTTGGTGCTTCCTCCTACAGCACAGAGGGACTTAAGACTAGCGTGGAAAACATCAGTCTTAATAAACGTCCCTCTATGTGTGGACTATGGTAACAGCATGGTCTCACAAACTAGTAGGCACTTCAAGTGTTGCTGTGTAAGGTTTAATACACACTCAATGCCCTGTGGGTAGGTCTATACAAAGTGTTTTCATTCACGGAACTGACAAATTGGGGGTAATATACTTATACTGCACAAAAATAAGACTTAGACAGTCTTAGCCAGTACCAAAACCCACTTCGGATTCCTATATATATCAGATGCTGCAATCATGTATGAACATGGCTGCTGAGGGATGCAATGACAGGGATCAGCTCCCTATGATTGCACCATTGCACTATTTACAAAGAAATGCTTTTCGTGACAAAGTAATTTATCACTAAGTGGATTTTTATTTTGTAAAATTCGACTATGCAGCCAAATCGAATTTTACAAAACTTTGCTCATCCCTACCCAAAAGGTTAGGGACCTTACTAAAAGACAGTCAAGAGCTTATCTTCTGTAGAGTTGAGCGGACACCTGGATGTTCGAGTTTGACAGATTCGGCCAAACTTCACAAAAAAGTTTGAGTTTGGGACCCGAACTTGACCCCGAACCCGAACTCCATTGAAGCCAATGGGGACCTCAACTTTGGAGCACTAAAATGGCTCTAAAAAAGTCATGGACAGGGCTAGAGGGCTGCAAATGGCAGCAAGTGGTCTGCAAAGGTGGATAGGGAAATGACTTCAAATAACATAGAATACGTAAAAAAAAAAATCTTGATCTAGGAGTGGGAGGTTGAGGAGGCGGTGAATGTGGCAGTGTAGGTGGAAGCGGCAGTGGAGGAGGAGGTAGCCAACACAGTTTTTTAGTTAGTTGTTTTTTTATTTTATTTTTTTGTTTAAATTTGGGTACACCCCAAAACATTGGGAAATATAAAAAATAAAACAAAGAGAAAGTGCACTCGAGAACAACAATGGCTGGGTGAGTCCGGTATACATGTCTATTCTGCACAAGGTACGGACAAGTCCTGTGGGATCCCTGCCTGGTTCATTTTAATGAACGTGAGCTTGTACACAATGGCTGTGGACAGGCGGCTGAGCTTCTCTTTGATAACCCCCTCCTGCCGTGCTAAACAAACGTTCAGACAATACACTGGCTGCAGGGCAGGCCAGCACCTCCAAGGCGTAAAGGGCAAGCTCAGGCCATGTGCCCAATCTGGAGACCCAGAAGGTGAAGGGGGTGGACCCATCAGTCAGTACGTGTAGGCGTGTGCACACATACTGCTCCACCATGTCGCACGTCCCCATGATGTCCACGATCCAATTAGATATCTTCTCTATCAACTTTCGATGTTCTTTTCTGCTCCCACCATGGTGATCATGGGTAGCGGGGAATCAGGTTTCCAGGCCGGAGAGGGAGTCTGAGAAAGGGATACCACAGCCAAGGGAGGTCAATGGATGAAATTAAATGTGATTGAGCGGAAATGTGGGATAAATTATTGAAGCAGAAGCTTCCAAGTAAAGGAGGTGGAACGCGGCAATTACACACTCCCAACTCGGGGAGGTAGTGACAATAAATAACAATACAGGACTCTTAAGATGCCCTGTTATTGGAATGATTAATAAAAAATTTGAAGGAATTTCACTGGGGTATTTAGGGTTTGGAAACGTTAGAGCTTAATTGACTCTAGATAACTTCTTCCTAATCGCACGTCCCCGTGATGTCCACGATCCAATTGGATATTTAGAATTTTAAGTCCCTGTCACCTATGCAGAGCAGGGGTTTTTCATCTGCAAAAATGGGTTAATGTCACCCACCAATGGAACAGACGATTTTTAAAAATTTCGGTCCCTGTCAACTATGCAGTGTAGGGGTTTATTCACGGCAAAACTGTGATCATGTCACCCACCAATTGAACAGACGATTTTACAAAAATGAGGTCTCTGTCACCTATGCAGAGCAGGGGTTTGTATACGGCAAAATTGGTAAAATGTCACCTGACAATCTAACAGACGATTTTTTGAAATTTAGGTCCCTTTTTGCACGCTTTGCAACCTCCTCCCTCTTTTGCTGTGCTGGTGCCTCTGTGCAACCACCGCCTCTTCCTCCGAACTAGACAGGTCACTCGCATGACCTTGATTCCATGTGGGATCTAGTACCTCATCATCATCCACATGATCTTCCACACAGTCTTTACCCCTGCCCTCCTTTGTCGGTCTGCAGATTGCAGAAAGCCGCAGCAGTTGGCACCTGTGTTTTGTGATCATCAGAGACGTGCTTCGGTGGTCTTCCCATGTCCTCATCCTGAAACATAAGTGGTTGGGCATCAGTGCACTCAATCTCTTCCACTTCTGGTGCAGGGCTATGTGGATGGCCCACGGAAACCCTGCCAGCAGAGTCATCAAAAATCATAACAGACTGCTTGCCTGATTTTCAAGGGGGTGAGTTAAAAGACAGATGGCCATGGGCTGTAGATGCCAACTCTGATCTTACAGCAGGAGACTGGGTGGGAGACAATGTAAAGGAACTGGATGCACTGTCAGCCACCCAATCTTCTATCTCCTGTACTTGTTCTGGCCTCACCATTCGTAGAGCCGCATTCGGCCCTACCAAATAACGCTGAAGGTTCTGTTGCCTACTCGTACCTGAGGAAGGTGTTTTGCTTGTGTGTGTAACTGGCACAGATCGACCACGTCCTCTCCCTGCAACAGGAGCTCCACCAGCAACACAAAGACCGGGGCCACGTCCCTTATTTGATGCTCTCCTCATTCTTTGCGTTCACCAACCAAACGAACAGATGGTTTATGTCAGACGCCAATGTAACCGCCAATAGTCAACAATTAAGTTCACTGACAGAAAGGCAGTGCCGGTGTCATAAAGAGGAAACATTTCTTGAGGTCAGACAACAGTGTGACAGGCGACTTTTATAAAATTACTTCACGGTCACAAAAAATGTTAATTTGTCAACCAACAATGTAACAGCAGTATTGACTGGTTGTATTGGACTGTCAGAAATGCAGCAAAGGCCGCAAATGTATTATTTTGCCACAAAATGGGTGTTTTTTTAATACCAGAATATAACAGCAGTATCTAACGCTTGTATTGGACTGTCACAAATGCAGCAAAGGCCGCAAATGTATTATCTTGCCCAAAATGGGTGTTTTTTTTAAACCCTGAATATAACTGCAGTATTTAAAGCTTGTATTTGACTGTCACAAATACAGAAAAGGACCCAAAATGTATTATCTTGAAAAAAATGGGCGTATTTTTAAACCCAGAAAATAACTGCAGTATTTACAGTTTGTATTTGACTGTCACAAATACAGAAAAGGACTCAAAATGTATTATCTTGAAAAAAATGGGCGTATTTTTAAACCCTGAATATAACTGCAGTATTTAAAGCAGGCATGCTCAACCTGCGGCCCTCCAGCTGTTGCAAAACTACAACTCCCATCATTTCTGGACAGCCTACAGCTATCAGCCTACAGAAGGGCATGATGTGAGTTGTAGTTTTACAACAGCTGGACCGCCGCAGGTTGAGCATCCCTGATTTAAAGCTTGTATTTGACTTTCACAAATGCAGCAAAGGCCCCAAATGTAGGGTCTTGCAAAAAATTGGTGTTTTTTTAAACCCTGAATATAACTGCAGTATTTAAAGCTTGTATTTGACTATCAAAAATGCAGTAAAAGGCCCCAAATGTAGGGTCTTGCAAAAAAATTGGTGTTTTTTTTAAACCAAGAATATAACTGCAGTATTTATAGCTTGTATTTGACTGTCATAAATTCAGCAAATGACCCAAAATATATTATCTTGCAAAAAATAGGTGTTTTTTTAAACCCTGAATATAACTGCAGTATTTAAAGCTTGTATTTGACTTTCACAAATGCAGCAAAGGCTCCAAATGTAGGGTCTTGCAAAAATTGTATTTGACTGTCAAAAATGCACATATGCTGTGCTGGTGCACTGAACTTGCACAAAAGGGCCGCCGACGCCCACCTAACTAACAGACGGATAAAAGTTATTTTTCTGTGTCACTGGGCTCAGGGCAGGTTAAAAAGATTGTGCACTGCACCCACAAAACAAAATCGCTGTAGATCGCAGAGTTAACAAGCACTTCTGATAACAGATTATTTCCTATTCTCTCCCTCACAGCAGCAGCATCCTATCCCTACACTAGTAAGAGCAGAGTGACGTGCAGCACTACGTGACTCCAGCTTATATAGAGACTGGGTCACATACTGCACTGGCCAATCACAGCCATGCCATTAGTAGGCATGGCTGTGATGGCTTCTGAGGGCACAGGAGTTAAGCGCTAGTTGATTGGCTGCTCTGCAGCCTTTCAAAAAGCGCCATTAAATCACTGAACACTGAACTCGAACCCAAACTTTTACAGAAAAATTCAGGTCCGGGGTCCAAAAATCCTAAAGTTCGGTACGAACCCGAACTTTACAGTTCGGGTTCGCTCAACCCTAGTCTTCTGCTGATTCAACCTCTGTGCATCTGCTCCATTGAAGGGAAAACAAGGTAAAGCATTCTGGTACTACTGTTTCTCCACTGAGTATTCAGTGTTTAATTATTTATATGTGAAATGTCTAGCCTTTTCTCAGGCATATGTTACAAATTAATTTAAGGTTATGTTCACTATGTTAGGTGTAAAGCTATATAGGTTAGTGGTTCAAGTTATTCTACACTCTAGATACATCTTTTGTCCCTAGAGTTTGCCCCAATGTGACCCTACTTTCCAGTAAATTAGGTTTTTGTTAAGTAATGCTGATGCCTTGCAGCTGCTTTTAATGCCATGACATACTCTGCCCTCTTGACCACTAGTAAAGTATCTATTACAAAGGCCATTCCTGCAGAGTGGACAGAAGAATGATAATAGCCTTGTTATAGAGGACCCGCCATCTCTCTTGACGTGTCTGTTTTAGTAAATACTGTACTTATTGCCAATGTAAATATTTATTTTCTTTTAGTGCCAATTTCCCGTTCTTCCTCCTGTGAATCCATAAATACTGTATTTTTCGCTTTATAAGACCAACTTTTTTCCCTCCAAAAGTCAGGGATAACTGCAGTATGTCTTATAAAACAAATACTAATGCGAGTTTTCAATATGGAAGTGCTCAAAAGTATGTAGTAGTAGGTGCGAAAAGCAGTGAGTGAAGCACTCTCATCATTGGATGTATTCACTGCTCCCTGGTCTTCTCCCAGCTCGTGCTTCACTATCCTAACTACGTACAGCATTAGGACGTAATGTGTGCACTAGGACCTGATGCTGTGCGATGTCATGTCACAGTGCAGCATGGGCCAGGACATAAATTGAGCTGCAGGAAGAGAGGCTAGATGTGTAGGTTGGCAGTGCCGTCCAGAGAGGTTAATTTAATTACTTTTAGTCTGATCTGAGGTCTAATAGGGGAGTCTGATATTAGGGTCTGATCTGAGGTCTGATATTGTAGTCTGATTCGAGGTCTGACATGGTGGTCTGATTTGATATGGGGTCTGATCTGAAGTCTGATATGGGGGTCCGATCTGAGGTCTGATATGAGGATCCGATCTGAGGTCTGATATGGGGCTCTGATATGAGGTTTGAACTGAGGTCTGATATGGAAGTCTGATGTTAGGATCTGATATTGGGGTCTGATAAGGGATCTAATCTGAGGTCTAATATGGGTGTCTGATCTGAGGTCTGATATGGGGGTGTGATTTGAAGTCTTGGATTGGGGGTCTGATTTTCCTCCTCTAAAACATATGTGCGTCTTATAATCTGGTGCATCTTATAAAGCAAAAAATATGGTAAATATGGCCAACGCCACTGTACATTGACCTTTAGGTGGAGTGAAAGGGTAGATGAAAAGGAAGACTTTTTGCCTTACACTGCTAGATAGACTTGAGTTACAAGGGTATTGGATTGCAGAATAGTGATCATTTTATATACGCAGCTGGAGTAAGGGTGAGTTGATTGGTACCGGAAATAATGGTACACCTCAGAATTAGCTAGGGTAACTGAAGCCAAATACTGCAGAAGAATTGGGGCCGGATCTGAGGGGGTAAGGCTGGGTTCACACTTGAGCGTTTTACAGCGCATTCAAACACGCTGTAAAACGCTCAAGACACGAAAACCAATGCTTCCCTATGGCCCTGGTTCTCACTTGAGCGTTTTACAGCGCGTTTGAACACGCTGAAAAACGCCCTACGCTCAAACAAGTTCTTGAGCTTCTTTGGGGCGTTTTGTCGCGCGTTTGTCGCGCGTTTGCGGCCATAGGATAGCATAGGAACGCGCATATATGTTATTTTGTGCGTTTGTGACCATCAATCGTTTGGCACATAGCAACAGGCAATAAAAGGACACACCCCTAGTGAGAGGCAAATGTGTAGCCTGACCAAGATGGAGGAAGCAGGCTGTGATAGTGAGACACTGATCAGGCTTGTGCGTTCAAAACGCTGCCTGTATGACATCCAGGATGCAAATTTCAAAAATAGGAGAAGCAGGAAGCAGGCATGGGAGGACATTGGCCAAAACATCTGGCCACAGTGGATGAGCTTATCCAAAACAGGGAAAGAAGGGCAAGGTATTGACATGTGTGTTCTGAGTGTAAAAAGGAACTCCTTGTGTGCACTGGTGTAAAAACTATATGTAATAGTCCAGCCCAGCTCTACCTGCGGCCCTCAAGCTGTTGTCTAACTACAACTCCCAATATGCTGTGCTGTATTTCACTTGCTGTAGCCTGTCCAGGCATGCATGGAGTTGTAGTTTTGCTACAGCTGGAGGGCTGCAGCTTCACCATCCCTGTTCTAGCATATGGGCAGTCAATGTTTCCCGTCATCCACATTGTGGCACAATGTAGTGGCCCAGTATGCTCAATTTGCACTTGTTCCACTGTGTTTCGCCAGATGGCGCTGTTAAACATTATTGTGCTTGTGGGCTATTGCAGCACTGGCACATTATAGGTGATTGTATGTCTACAGTACCAGTATTGGCCACATAAATGGGACCCCTAATTCCGCCCACATTGTTTTCCCTTGTTAATGGACGAGTATTGGTGGACACTATTGGTGCTTCTACAAGGGGCACTATATAGGTGAAAAAAGGGCATTGCACACATTCACTATTCAAATCTTTTAATGCAGCCATTACAATAATCAAATAAAATGGAATATTAAAAGATAACGAAACAATCTTTGCAGCATAAAAAGACAAAATAATTGAAATTTATATGGCTTGCATTTGCCAAGGTAACTCCCCCTGTGGTGACATGAAATATGCAGTGAAGTGGTCCCGAATAGCGGCACCATGTGTGGTCCCACGAACACCGCTGCGAATAGTACTCTCCATGGAATGGCTCAAAGAATCCTCAAAATTGAAGCCATCCCTTTGTCTGACAAAATTGTGAAGAGCACATGCTGCCTTCACAGCCGAGATGGCGGTCTCCAATTTAAGATGTATGGGTGAGTGCAGAACTCGCCATTTGTTGGATAATATGCCGAATGCACATTCCACCACCCTGCGTGCTCTTGTCAGACGATAATTAAAAACACGTCGCGCAATGGAGAGACCACGGCTGGAGTATGGCCTCATAAGATGCTCACCTAGAGCAAATGCCTCGTCCCCAACAAAAACAAATGGCATAGACGGATAAGTGGTGCCAGGCAGTGTGGTGTTCCCGGGAAGGTCAAGGGAATTATTAATGAGCATTTGACCAAAGTCAGAATGGCCAAAAACAGCAGAGTCAGAGCTGCTGCCATAGGAACCCACATCGATGTAACGGAAACAATAGTTAGCATCACATACCGCAAAAAGAACTACAGAAAAGTATTTTTTATAATTAAAGAACTGACTGCCACTCCTCATTGGCTTCAGAACGCGGATGTGTTTGCCATCAATTGCTCCTACACAGTTTGGGAAATTGCATGTTAGCTGAAAAGTATCCGAAATTTTCAGCCACTCCTCCTTGTTTGGTTGGCCCATGACAGCAGCATGTAGGACATGCCAAATGGCAATGCAGGTTTCCTTCACGATCACACTGGCTGTGGATTTCCCGATCAGGAAGGTGTAGTGAAGACTGATCAAAGAGTGGCCAGTAGCTAGATAGCTGCAAAAAAAGAGTGAAAATCTGGATTAAAATTAATGGATGATGTTTTTTTTTTAATATAGTCAACGTACTTAAAAGCAAGTGGAAGAGCCTGAAAGATGCATTCGTTCGTCATCGGCGCAAGGAGAGGGAACAGAGGAGCGGAGCTTCGCCAGGTGCACGGTCCAGTTATGTCCATGCCGAGCAAATGGCCTTTCTTATACCATGCACTGAAATGCGGAGGTGAGTCCAGTGCATACACATGCAGGAGAGGGTGTGGTATGACATGCATTCACTTTCATATCTTGCACATACTTATGTATATTTTCATGTTCACAGCACCGATAGTAGCTGGTCCCAACCTCAACAGCAGGAGGAGGAAGAGGGGGAGGTCAACAGAGACAGTGAGGCCTGTGCGTCGACGGGGCCACTAAGTCCTCCTCCACCCGATCCCACCCCTACATTCCAAACCCCCACACAGACTGCCCCACCTGTCGTGGAAACTGCAAACCTTCGGATTCACCGACCAAAAAGGAGAAGGCCAGAACGCCATGAGGACCGGCTAATTGCATGCCTGGATGCACTTGCCCATCCTGCACCCAAACTCTCTTGTGATGGGCTTTTCCTGTTGAGTTTGGAGGAAAAAATGCAGCAAGTGCCCAGAAGTCGAATAACAGAAGCGAGGGAAACATTAACAAGGGTCCTAGACAGCTTCATTCCATGTTATGACATCACACAGGCCAACAATGCACCACAACATCCACCACAACATCCACCACAACATACACCAACCACTCACACATACACATCACAAACATACCCACAAACTAACATACCACACCCTCACGACACATGGCACACACAACCCCAATCCTCATACACCTATCCCTCCACCAGCATGGGCAACAACCCCTCCACCACCGCTCCAATGCAATCTGGCCATCAATCAGGCGGACTGAGAGAGGCCATGCGGGATCCCGAGCCACATTTTACCTTTCCACACTACCAAAATCTGTGAAAATTAACAGACATAATTTGGTGTGTCAGGGGTGTTGTACATTCATTGTTTTTTGTTGAAAATTTCCGACTAATTTTACGTTATAAAGTAACATAGTTATGTTGTTTTGGTTAAACACACTTTGTGCATTATTGGAGGAACATGTTCTGTAACTTTTCCCCAAATTAAAATCATTTGCAAAATTTGTGTGACTCTTATTTGGAAGGGAGTGGTTCCGTATGGAAAAATGTGGGTAAACTATGTAAGTATGGTATCTATATGCCAAATTTAAAAAGCATACACATCATACCCCCCCCCCCCCCCCGCAAAAACACTCAAACGTCACAACCACCAGTTGAAAATAACAAAGGCCACACTAATATCCAGTCACCACACAATGCAAATGCTTTATAAGGCCACAATTAGAGTCTACTTACCGCAAAGTAATAATCAGTCTTTCCGCTGGTGGTATACTGTCCCGCATGAAGGTGTCCTGACGTTCTAAATGGGTGCCCAACAACCCCAGGAGCTCATCAAAGCTGTTCCAAAGGAAAATGGGGAGGGTTAACATTCACAAAATACTACAACTGGTACCTTCACAATTGCAACACCACTACTATAACTATTGTATATGTACAAACCTGGTGATGGACATCCGCGTGTATGAAAAAAATTTGTCTTCATGGGCCCAGAGGCCCACGTACAGTGCCCAGAACTGTCCCCTTTCATTTCGATTGGCAATGACAGGATGGACCCAGAAGCGTCGCCTGCTCTCTCTCCTTCGCCGCAAACGTCTGAGATGGATTGCTGCAACAATTGCCGCAATTGGTCGCCTTCTGGAGAATTCCATGACTGCAAACAATCCACTCTCCCAAAACACATGAAATTGCCCACCTGCATTTCTCTCTCATTAGACACCTTTCATATAGACAGGGCTGTATTTTCATAGGACAACACTGCTGTCCATCATACAAACGCGTGTAATACGCGCGTTGGCTATGGCCAAAAACGTGCACAAAAACGTGCAAAAAACGCGCGTTAAACGCGCATATCAAATACACTCAGGTCTGAACCCAGCCTAAGAGAAGTTGTCTAGTCTGTGAATCCAGGAAGCAGCCAAGGCCTCTAAAAGAGACAAGCCAATTACAAAGACCAGGCAGCCTATAAGCAACACTGTGTGTCACCTAGCAGGGCATTCCACATGAGTGTGCACAGTGGTTGTTAAGTCAGGTACTGCAAGATAGGAGCAACTGTTAGATACTGTGCATATTGTGTGGTACTGCACCATGTGGAAACAAAGCTGTACTGACAACTACAGACACACCCATCTTCATTGCTGCCAATCTGAGGAAACCGGTGCCAAAATATTGACCCCGCCAGGGTGTTGAGTGCAAGGCAATCCAGAGGGAGAGTGAGTTATTACCATTTAAAGGGACAGTGTCATATTCATCTGTTGCCACTTTAAGACATAGTGTACTCAATTAATCTATTGACTTTAAAGGGGTTTTCTGGGAATTACATAAAATTGCCACCAGCAACCAGTCCTAGAATGTGTGCAGGACTTATTGTCTTTACTTGGGCTGCGCGGGGAGGTTTCACAACACACTACACTGCTCTACAATAGATGGTAATGATCAGGGGCGGACACAGACAGCTGAGGGCCCCTGTGCAAAGAATGTGCCTGGGCCTACCCCCCCCCCTTCTCCACAAACCACACATACAGACGTAAATATATACAATAGATACAGTGACCCCTTTAAGGCTACACAGTGGTTTTGGCCAGCAATGTGTCGTGCAACCAAGGATCACAGCAGACACAATGCTGCAATGCATCGAGTTAAAAAGAATGGGGTGGCATTGTGAACTTGAAGTTTCTAAAAATCAAATTGAAAAGTTGCAAGAAATTCAGCAGGTTGGATTTTTTTGTGACCGTCAGGTCAAGACCTCATTTACTTTTACTAGTTGTGATGTATCGTAGTATCGCTGCAATCTTTGGCTGCATAATGTGTGTTGCAGCCACCACCACCTTGTAGTGCCAGCCTAAGGGCCCATTTCAACGGCTGTGCTTTACAGTCCGCAAATTGCGGATCCACAAAACACGGAGACTGGCCATGTGCGTCCTATGATAGAAAATGCCTATTCTTGTCTGCAATTGCAGACAAAAATAGGACATGTTGTATCGTTTTTGCAGGGATGTGGAAAGGACATGGAAGTGGACAACACACGATGTGGCGCACGCATCTTCTGCGTACCCGTTGAAATGATTGGATCCACACCCATTCTGCAAAATTGCAGAACAGATGCGGACTCCTTCATACGGCCATCTGAATGAGCCCTAACACACATACTGGACTTTCATACATGCAGCCGCTCTTTTTCACACATCCTCACACATGTAGGCACTGTCACACACTGTCAAATATGCAGGCACTGTCACATACACACTTGTACACATGCAGGCACTCTCACATACACACACGGTCATACATCCTCACATACACACTTGTACACATGCAGGCACTGTCACATACACACTTGTACACATGCAGGCACTGTCACATACACACGGTCATACATCCTCACACATACAGGCACTCACATACACACTTGTACATGTGTAGGCACTGTCACATAAGCACTTGTTCACATGCAGGCACTGTCACATACACACGGTCATACATCCTCACACATACAGGCACTGTCACACACACACTGTCACACATGCAGGCACTGTCACATACACACTTGTACACATGCAGGCACTGTCACATACACACTTGTACACATGCAGGCACTGTCACATACACACAGTCATACATCCTCACACATGCAGGCGCTGTCACACATGCAGGCACTGTCACATACACACTTGTACACATGCAGGCACTGTCACATACACATGGTCATACATCCTAAAGCATGCAGGCACTGTCACATACACACTTGTACACATGCAGGCACTGTCACATACACACGGTCATACATCCTCACACATGCAGGCACTCACATACACACTTGTACACATGCAGGCACTCACATACACACGATCATACATCCTCACACATGCAGGCACTCACACACACACGGTCATACATCGTCACACATGCAGGCACTGTCATATACACACTTGTACACATGCAGGCACTGTCACATACACACTGTCATACATCCTCACACATGCAGGCACTCACATACACACGATCATACATCCTCACACATGCAGGCACTCACACACACACGGTCATACATCGTCACACATGCAGGCACTGCCACATACACACTTGTACACATGCAGGCACTGTCACATACACATGGTCATACATCCTCACACATGCAGGCACTGTCACATACACTCACTGTCATACATCCTCACACATGCAGGCACTCACATACACACTTGTACACATGCAGGCACTGTCACATACACACGATCATACATCCTCACACATGCAGGCACTCACACACACACGGTCATACATCCTCACACATGCAGGCACTCACATACACACTTGTACACATGCAGGCACTGTCACATACACATGGTCATACATCCTCACACATGCAGGCACTGACATACACTTGTACACATGCAGGCACTGTCACATACACACACGGTCATACATGCTCACACATGCAGGCACTCACATACACACTTGTACACATGCAGGCACTCTCACATGCACACGGTCATACATCCTCACACATGCAGGCACTCACATACACTTGTACGCATGCAGGCACTGTCACATACACACACTGTCATACATGCAGGAACTATTTTACACTACATTACATACTGATCCCTTCCTCACCTCCTGGCTGTATTTCTGTTTCTCGTGTCCTCAGCCAGGCTCCTCCCCTCTCAGTAGCAGGCTCAGGCTCCTCCCCCTTCTTGCAGCAGGGCTTGGTCTCCACCCAGCAGCAGTGGGTCCTTCCTTCCTTCCTTCCTTCCTGACTGACTGATTAGCAGTGCTGGCCCATTGGAGGAGAGCCTGTCAGTGCTTTTGAGTGACAGTTTTCAGACCAATCAGCTCTCCTGGTCAGTAAGGTTGGGTCCACAAGGTCCTATTTTCAACAAAATCGCGTAAAAATGTGTTGTTGTTTTTTCCTGCGATTTTGTAAAAATCAGACCCTGTGGACACAGCCTTACTGACCAGGAGTGCTGATTAAACTAAAACCTGTCAGTCCCTGAGCAGCAATTATCTTTCAGTCTAAAGTTCAGGAAGGGGCCCCACTCACCAGTGGACCAGTCCAAGCTGTATGGGCCCCTGTGCAGCTGAACCAGCTGCACAGGCGGTATGTCCGCCCCTGGTAATGATGCAATCCTGCCTATGATATGCCATCATGGCTGAGTGCTTGAGAATAGTTTGTAGTGAAAATTTTTAGAATTTAATGGTCACTAGGACTAGGCGTATTTCCACAACTCCTCTGACTAATATTAAAACTAAATTTTATTTCAATACATTAAAATCAGTACATTACTTGTTACTTTAAGGTACTAATGTACTGATTTTAATGTATTGAAATAAAATGTAGTTTTAATATTAGTCAGAGGAGTTGTGGAAATACGCCTGGTCCTAGTGACCATTAAATTCTAAAATTTTTGGTAAATTTTGGCGCAGCAACCCCCTGAGGGATTCTTTGTTTGTTATATTCATAGTTTGTAGTGAGGCCCCATCCCCCACCCCCTAGGCAGCTGTGCTAGTGGACGCCACCAGTCCTGCTCATATTCCAAGAAAGGGTGCTGGTGGCCATTTTAACTCATTCCCAGAGAACCTCTTTAACCCCTTTAAGTGTGATGCCTGTCAAACACTTTTGTAATCATATGATTATTGCCCCACATCAGCCACGTAAAAGCACCTTTTTTACAACTGTGTCCACCTGATTCCTTCTGCCATCCTAGGATGGGGAGCCTTGGTCAAAAAAAGTTGTCCTGCTGTTGTGTCTATATGCAGATCCCAACAAGGTAAGCTCTACTTAACACTGTGGGTAGGATGCTATACCAATGACAATCTAACATATGGAGTCTGTTTTCTCCAGTTTCATTTGTATTTATTTAGATTGGAGGAAAAAACACATCAGGCCGTCTGCCAGAAGAGCAGAAGAGGGGGAGAGATCACATAGGCTGTACAGTGTAGAAAGAAAGGAGAACATACACACCAGATACCGTCTATGTCCAGAAAATTTTAATTAGGTTGCAGATAGACATGTCATGTATGTGACAAATATGGTGCCCACAGAAATCTGTAGGCCCTTATTATGCTTTTGTGTTTTTGCTTGCAAATTATCAAGTTTTGAGGCACGCTATATTGCAGACAGTTGCATGCTGAAGCACTATTGTGGCATCAAAGTGACAATAGTAAAACAAATCCATACTGCAGTCCATGCACTATTGTATGGATCCATGCATGCAGAATAGCCATTTGCATAATCCCTTATTTAACAATTTTTTACAAGCCATAGCCTTCCAGTTTTCTTGGGGGTTGTCAATAAATCATTAGCCTTAGGTATTTGTTGCTTTGTCCTAAATCAAGAAACAGTATTGCTGAAAAAACATAGAAATGACAGAACTTATACATGAATATTGGCATATGAGCAATCATCACTCTGTCTCTTAATAATGCTAAATTAAGTTATCTTTGGTTTGCTGCCTGGCTGGAGTACTCAAAGCTAGGGTTACATTAGCATTTATCAGCTCAGCTTTCACTTTTGAAAAGGTTGTTGTAAATGAGTGGAATGCCATTATGAAGACACAGGTTCACTAGAAGTGTCCATGAGTCATGTAAGATTCACTTATATGTGTTTGACACTCCTGGTATAATGAGGATGTCTCTGTTCATTCTTTGTCATTAGAAAGACTTCGTTCACACCAATGTATTAGCCCAAGGATGTCTCGGTTACCTTATTTTAACAAAAACAGCTACGGCTGACATAGGAGGACATGGGGGACCATTTTTGAGCCATTTTTTTGCTATGCCATTCGTCTATACAAAAATCTTTTAATTTACTCTATTGCCCCCTTTCTATCATATGTCTTCCTTACTGTATTTTTTTTTTGTGAAAGTAGATAAAATACAGTAAAGAAAGCTTTCTATTACATATGCAATTCAGAAATCACTTCCAGTGAAATATTTAAATTCATCTTTTTTATAATAAAAAACTGCAATTTTCTAATATAACCTGTATTAAATAGAAACATTCTTTTTAATAATAAACAATTTTTTTGAAGTTTGTTTTGGGTCTGAGTCTAACGAATTGGTCAAAAATTTTGATTTGTGTCCGTATCAATTCTACCTGAATCAAAACTGTTTAAATTGGCCTGAAAATTGGTGTATGACACGTGGAGTCTCTCTTTTTTTCCACATCTTTCTCCCCCTCTGCCCTTCAATCTCTTCATATGTCATTCTTTTTAAAATTCTAAAAATTAAAAAAAATGTCCCTTATAGGGGATAGATGCCAGCTCATGCATATGCACACACAGTGGTATTGAAGGAACCAGCGGCTTGTTCTGAGCAAGTATCCAAAATGTTACCTTAATAGTGGCTGATACAGTATATGCCCTTTATACACACACACATTATACACACATTTATACACACAAACATTAGTATCAGAAGAATCATCATTGCATCAAGAGCAATGGTGATGCCCTCATTGCACCAAATGCCTAATTCACTAAATATTAGCAATAATAAAAATATCCATAATAGTTGTCAATGGTCCCCCATAGAGTTAACATCTAAAATAAAGTGTAAGAGCATATACAAGCATCATATGTAGTGATGGACGAACATCGGCCGGGACGATTTGCGAACGCAATCAAATGTTCGCGAACCGCAAGTTTGCAGCGGGACCCATTCACCTTAATGGCAGGCGAACCTGAAAAACCTTCAAGTCATATTTGCAGCCACCAAATACTTAATAGAAGCGCACAAATCATCCCACAACATGGACAATGACATATCAGAGGGGAATCAGTTGCAAAAATTCCCACAAAAAATATGTATTTTAATCAGGGGCCTTTTAAAGGGAAGCTGTCAAAAATGTGCCCTGCTGGAGCCTAGAAATTTTTTATTTTAGACCACAGGAGTACAGGCCCCAAACATTAGGCATTCATCGGACAGAAAACATCAAGTGATTATGTGGCTGGAGGTATATTAGACGGTCATTGGATATCAATTTTACTGCAGGCCAGTGGAGTACAGGCCCCAAACATTAGGCAATCACCGACAAAAAACATCAAGTGATTATGTTGCTGGAGGTATATTAGACAGTCAATGGATATCAATTTTACTGCAGGCTAGTGGACTACAGGCCCCAAAAATTATTCATTCACCGTACAGAAAAGAACAATTGATAATGTGGCTGGAGGTACATTAGGCGGTCACCGTATAACAATTTTACTTTTGGCTAGTTAGATTACAGGCCCCAAAAATTATGCATTCACCGTACATAAAAAATCAAGCAATTATGTGGCTGGAGGTATATTCGACAGTTGATGGATATCAATTTTACTGCAGGCCAATGGACTACAGGCCCCAAAAATTATGCATTCACCGTACAGAAAAGATCAAGTGATTATGTGGCTGGAGGTATATTAGGCGGTCACCGTATAACAATTTTACTGTTGGACAGTTAGATTACAAGCCCCAAAAATTATGCATTCAACATACATAAAAGATCAAGTGATTATGTGGATGGAGGTATATTAGACGGTCATTGGATATCAATTTTACAGTACAAATACATGTCAAATACATATGTTTAAAAGAACTAAAAATATAAAATTGGATTAAAAACATGGCTAACGAGATACCCCCTCTTGAAAAAACCCCAAATGATAATAGTTGAAATCCGATAACACGTGGCCGTCACAGGTGTTAAATTCCTCCAGGGCTCCAAACATTAGGCATTCACCGGACAGAAAAGGCCTTTTATGCCGCTGTATTTACATAAGACAGGGACCATTATTTGTTCTGGGTGGTGGCGGATGTTTGGGCTGGTGTTGAATTCCTCCGAGATCTATACCTCATTCATATTTTAAAATGTGAGGTAGTCCATACTGTCGTGAGCTAGGCGAGTGCGCTTATCGGTCACGATCCTCCCTGCTGTTCTGAACATTCTTTCGGACAGGACACTCGATGAGGGGAAAGCCAAGAGTTCCATGGCAAATTGTGCCAGCTCTGGCTACAGGTCAAGCCTGCACACCCAGTAGTCAAGGGGTTCTTCGTTTCTCAGAGCGTCCACATTGGCCGTTCACCCAATGTAGTCGGACACTTTTCCTGAGGCTGGATCCGAAGGGCGGTTGTTGATGGGTTGGATGCGAGAATGATCTCATATCCGAAGTGACCAACACATCTTCAAACTGCCCTCTTCTTGCATGCACTGTAGGATTGGTACCAGCTACTGTTTCTCTGTGGGTGGAAATTCCTCTGCTAGTGCTCGCAACAGCAGAATGCAGCATCTCTCAAAGCAAGGCCTGGAAATTCTGCATTCTGACAGCCCTTTTTGATACTGGTAACATGTCCGCCATTTTGTGTTTGTACCGGGGGACTAAGTATACTGCCACCCAGTACTGGTCCTTGCCCTTTATGCTTTTTATACGGGGTCCCTCTTCAAACACTGGAGTATGAATGCCCCCATTTGCACTAAATTGGAAGTGGTGGAGCGCCCAGGCTCCTGCTTATCGCCCAGGAGAATGCTGTCCTTGGTCTCCTCCCCCCATCCATGGACAACACCATGGATCCCCAAAAAGTTTAAGCCTGCTCTTCTTGCTCTTCCTCCTCCTCCTCCTCCTCCCCCCAGGCACCATCCTCCTCTGACTCCTCTTCAGACTCCTGCTGATTTGTCTCAGATGGAGTAGCCCCCCCCCTGGGAATTCATTCAGCATTGCGACTTCCTCATCTTCCTGCTCCTCGATGGTCACTGATGGCGCCCTGGCAGCGACTGACCAGTTTGGTGATCTCATCAAATGGCCACAGAAGTCTGTATGTGTCGAGCATGAGCAGCCACTGGCGCAGTAAAAAAAAAACAAGCTCCCCAGAACCTGTCCTGCTGCACAGTTCTTACAGGTAGTTGTTAATGGCACATTTCTGCTGGATCAGCCTATCAAGCATATACAAGGTGGAGTTCCAGAGCATCGGGTAGTCACAAATCAGACGTCTGATGGGCAGGTAGTGTCGCCGTTGAACGTCAGCAAGGGGATCCATGGCCGTGTAAGATCTTCTAAAATGGCCAGAGATTTTCCTGGCCTGCCGCAAGATGTCCTGGCGGTATTTGGCAACAAATTGCTGCATGACTAAGTTCAGGACTTGTGTCTTACACGGCACATGTGTCATTTTGCCCTTTTTCAGCATGCTCAGCAGATTGGCACCGTTGTCACACACGACTTTAGCAACTGTCAAATTGAGCAGGGTTAGCCACTGATCGGCCTGTGACCACAGAGCTGAAAGCAGCGTCTCACCTGGCACGTCAAATAGGTTCTGGGGAGCGGGGGGGGGGGGGGGGTGCAGCGTATGAGGCGGTAGCAGTGGAAAAGGAGGAGTCAGCTGAGGAGGAGACAGAGGATGGAGTAGGAGGAGGAAAAGAAGAGGCAGGCCTGCATGCAATCCAAGGTGGTAATACCAAATCCACACGGGTGCCACGGGTTGAATGCTTGACAGCCTGTGTCTGTGGTCAGATATATCTTGGCACTGACACTGTAAGCCAGAGATACATTTACTTGGCGCTGAACATGGCCATATACCTCTGGCATGCCCTACTGGGAGAAATATTTCCTTCCGTGGACCTTCCATTGCGGTGTGCCAATGGCCACAAATTTTCTAAAGGCCTCTGAGTCCACCAGTTTATATGGCAGTAGTTGGCAAGCTAGCAGTTCCGACAAGCCGGCGGTCAGCCGTTGCGCAAGAGGGTTATCCGGCATCATCAACTTTTTACGTTTGAACATTTGGGCCACGGATGCCTGCCTTTTGCCAGATAAACGTGACAACGGCACGGTGGAAGGTGGAGTGGAGGACAAATGGAAGGAGAGAGGAGAAGGAGAAGAGGCAGTACATCGAGTGCCGGGAGTGCGGCTTTGTGGGTTCTAATGGTGTTGCTCCCACTGGGCTCAGTGATGGGAGTCCAGTTGCCTTCTTAAGGCGGTTATCCCTAGGTGAGTGTTAGGCTTCCCGCGACTTATGCGCTGACAGCACAGGCTGCAGATGGCAACACTATTGTCAGCAGCTGACACGTTAAAAAAAAGCCCACACTGCAGAGCCATGTCCCGGCATCCTGGGAACACCAAATGTGACCGTGCATGGTGGATGGCTTGCTCCAGATACATTTGCAGTCTGCTTTTTGCCTCCTGTGCACTGCGAGTTCTGCCTGCTTCTCCTCCTTCTCCTCCTTATCTGCTGCTTAGTCTCTCCCTCTGAACTCCCCTCCTTTTCCTCTCTGGTGGGCACCCATGTGACGTCCATCAACACGTCATCATCTTCACCTTCACCACCACTGAAATTCGAGATCTCGGAGTAGGCAGCAACAGCGGGGACCACCCTCCTTGGGCTGATCTGGGTACTATTGTCAGACCGCTGGGTGGCGGCTGTTGCTACCTCCTCTTCCTGATCTGATGCCAAGAATGGCTGCGCATCGGTAAGGTCTGGGAATGGATGGGAAAATAATTCCTCTGACTCGAATGGAAGGACTATAGTGGTGGTGGTGGTGTCTTTGGGGGTGCACACAGCAGAGAGTGAGGAGGGTGCTGATACAGAGGATGAAGATGGTGCAGAAGTGGAAGGCTGAGTGAGCCACTCAACTAACTCTGGTAATCGCATGCACCTTCTCCAACTTCCCACTTAGGCTCCAGCCTGGTGCACCTGCCCGACTCCTGCCTCTTCCTCTGCCTGTCATTTACAAAATGACCCTGTGACAAAGTCCCTATAGAAGAGCAGTATTTCTGGAAGCAGGTATATCGCAGGCTTCAATCAATATTTTGTAGAAGCCGGTATATGATTCCACTCTATCAGTATTTTGTGGAAACAGGTATATGGAACCCAATAATGAGTATTTGCTGGAAGACGGCAAATCAGACCCCTTAATCAATATTTGGTGGAAGCTGGTATATCAATACCCTGTATCAGTATTTTGTGGAAACAGGCATATAGAACCCAATAATAAGAATTTGGTGGAAGCCGGTAAATCAAACCCCTTAATTGATATTTGGTGTAAGCTGTTGTATCGCATGCCGCAATCAATATTTGATGGAAGCTGGTATATCAATACCCTGTATCAGTATTATGTGGAAACAGGTATATAGAACCCAATAATGAGTATTTGCTGGAAGCTGGCAAATCAAACCCCTTAATTGATATTTGGTGGAAGTTGGTATATCAATCCCCTCTATCAGTATTTTGTGGAAACAGGTATATAGAACCCAATAATGAGTATTTGCTGGAAGCTGGTAAATCAAACCCCTTAATCGATATTTGGTGGAAGCTGGTGTATCGCAAGCCTCAATCAATATTTGCTGGAAGCCGGTACATCAATACCCTGTATCAGTATTTTGTAATAACAGGTTATATAGAACCCAATAATGAGTATTTGCTGGAAGCCGGTAAATCAAACCCCTTAATCGATATTTGGTGGAAGCTGGTGTATCACACCCCTTAATCATTTTTTGGGGGGCAACAGATATATCACAAATGTTGCAATTACTTACTCCAATAGCGTTTGTCCCTCTGCCTAGCTGCGGTATCTCAGCAGAACCACACACATCTGCTGCACATTACAAATGCACTATAATATACTTTCTATGTTAGAAGGTATATTATAGGTATATCACACACCTCAATCGTTTTTTGTTTTTTTTTTGGGGGGGGGGGGGGGGCAACAGGTATATCATACCAGTTGCAATTAGTTATTCCAATAGCGTTTGTCCCTCTATCTAGCTGCAGTATCGCAGCAGAACCGTACACAACTGCTGCACAATACAAATGCACTATAATATACTTTCTATTTTAGAAAGTATAAGTATATCACACCCCTCTGTATGTCACACTTATCGATAGCACACCTATACCATTCCTTAAAAGGAATTTTGTGGCCCTATTAGCTAGCATTTGGTGTCCCTAACAGTCTGTCCCTGCTCCACACAGCAACCTCTCCCTACAGTGGCAAAAAACAGAATGTAAAATGGCTGCCAGATCGTGTTTATTTATAGGGTAGGGAGTATGTCCATGTGCTGAAACATCTCAATTGGCTGTCCTGTCCCACCTGATGGATGTGTCATGGGTCAAAGTTCTTCACAATGCTAAGAATATGGCGCCGGCGGACATCGCCATATGTTCGCCTGTTCCGCGAACGAGCTAAGTTCGCCGCAAAACGATCGCCGGGTGAACCGCAAGGCGATCTCTAATCATATGTTCAGGCTATCAATTTTAAACACATATAGAAGGTGAATGCATTTTTAACACATCCCTTTACCCTGGCAAGACAGATGCCGAAACTTTCCTTTCGTCAGGGGGCACTGACTGAAGTGTCTTGACTCTCCTATATATCCCTATCATGCCAGCTTACAAAAGCTCTACATCATTCTCACCATGAGTGATATCTGTATTTCAAGTACCTTATCATTCTGCATTTCCAGGCAGACACATGCACATCAAATGGCGTCACTCTGTGTGCGGCCGCATCATCAACAGCAGGCTTGAGTGGATCGACCTTCGGATCATAGACCTGAAGTCCAATCATTCAAATACTTTGATTTTAATGCTGTTTCCGTACAGCATTAAAATGTAGTAGTAATTCACCAAAGTTGTTCAAGACTTCGGTGAATTAGTACTGTATTCATATCTACGTCTTTAAAAACAATTTAAAATACAGTAAGAATCTGAAGTGGGCTTTGGTACTTGCTGGTACCTTGGTACCAAACCTGGTTCGGATTCCTATTTTAAATAGTTTTTCAATATGCAGATATGAATGCAGTACTAATTTATCGAAGTCTTGCACGACTTTGGGTGAGACGAACTTTGGCTCCACGAAGCCAATACATTTTGATGCTGTATGGAAACAGCATTAAAATCGAGGTATTTGAATTATTCTAATGTATTTAACTTGGGATCTATGATCTGAAGGTCAATTCGCTCAAGCCTATTCAACAGGAACCAAAACAAGTAATGTTATCAGCATCTACTGTATGTCAAACGTGTCGAAGCTTGTGAACAAGTGTTTCAGTTCATCTACAGTAAGCAAAAATTGTTAAAAACTAAGAGGAACTGAAACACAAAGGGGGTTTATCATTGCATGCATGCCAAGTGGCGGACAAAAGTCACAGGATCTTAGATTTTTCCTTGTACAAGACTGTTGCAAATTCTTGAAAAAAAATAGTAGGTGGGTCTTAACAGGAAGGTGTTTGACCTCCGGTGGCATGAAAAACTTAATTTTTTTTGTTTATTTATTTATTTATTATAGCTGACCTTTATTCCATTTCATGGCAAGCACAGATAATTTTTTTTTAAATGTAGACTAGTGTATGAAACACCTGTACTCAGAAATTCAACCTAGAGGCTAGTATAACGTTTTTGGACAGAACCAATGGACATTCTACACTAGGTGTAATGCTTCTAGGGAGAATATCTTCATATTAAGCCATCAGGTGGAGCATATCATGCCACCAGAATTAGATTCCCCATGAATCCAACCAGAAAAAAAATCTCAGCATTTCCTCCATATGAAATTAGAAGCATGCAGAGATACAGTAAGGCCCCATATTACTTTTGTGCTGTTTATTGACCAATTAATGGTGGAACATATATTGTAGGGTAATATGATACATGATATGTAAATATAAATATATATATATATATATATATATATATATATATATATATATAAATATATATTGTAAGGGATCGCTGTACTTGGGGGGGGGGTCATTCTCACAAGAATCGTCGTCCACCGCAGCTTTCGGGGCCAAACATTGCATTTATTGGGACATTTTTCATACACGGAACAGTCCAGTTAATAATCACTGGGTGTGGTGAGGTTCCCACATAAATCAAAACAAAACAAATACCTGCCCGGCTGGGCTCTCACTACACCTGTTAATGTGGCTCTGACTCAGCTATATAACCCTGTTCACACACGGAACCCATATGCATCTTTTTCTAGGCCCGTAGTTCCCCAGCCTCTCCGGCTGTAATCAGTCCCGTACCTGTATGGGGAAGTGTGGCCCAACAGTCCTCCCGACTCCGGCCTTGTGACCCTTGAATCCCGGCGTCACGGCGTTCCCCAAACTTTGGGCTGTCACAATGCCCTGGGGTCTCTCAGCCTGGCGAGCTGAGACCACGCACAGAGCCTCTGGGTCTCTGTATCTCACAGCGTATCTCTCCCTAGACTGACCTACTCTGGCTTTATGCCAGCCTGATTACAGCAGGCCTCACCTGCGATCACCTCAGGTAGAAAGGAAAACCCGTACTGGAAGGGTGTGGACTGGCAACTCCCTCTACCAAGCCTAGCCACCAGTCCAAGTAAAATCCAGCCCAGAAAATGTACACAAAAATGTCTCAGCAAACTATGCTTTGCTGAGACTACTGCCACTCTCTGGATTTTATCTGTCTCACCCAGCTGAGGTACCTAAAGTGGGACAACACACCTTCCAGCACTGTTTACATTGCCACAATATATATATTTATAAATAAAGGAAAATAATGGCGGCACTGGAATAACAAACAATGGTGGGTGCTAGGTCCAGGGATATAGCTGCTTACCCCATATAGATAGAGATGAAAAACGGACAGCACTCCAGATAAAAAGCAATGGTGTTTATTCACCCATGTGAAAGGCAACGTTTCAGCTCCTACAAGAGCCTTTCTCAAGCAATGAACACAGTGCATCATGGGGTATATATAGTCCAACCCCTATTACATCACAATTAAATCAATCAACAATAATATACAAAAATAAAGTGCAAATAGTGCATAGACAATTCCTAAATACATATAAGATGTGCGCTACTCATAGGCGCTGTCCTGTCTATTCCTTACATGGACATGCGCACACACAGTATTGGGAGGCTCTTACCTATTGTAAAATGGCCGATTGAGCAGCTTGGCATTGGTGCGCATGCTCCCGCAACGACATGTGATGATGTCATGCCGTGGTCTTGACGCAACTTGGCGCCTGCGCAGTGCTCCCATCGGAACGCCGGCGGGTCTTGGTGTGTGTGGCACAGAGGACAATATTGGGTATGTCACCGCTCCCTCCTTGTAGCATCACATCACATCTCTCCTCCCACATTGTTGATGATGTGCACCTGTTTTCACTCATTAATTATTGCACTTTATGGTATAATGTATATGCCTCATACTGTACACATGATATAATATTGTTGCGGGTTACCGCATATGAGTAGCGCACATCTTATATGTATTTATAAATTGTCTATGCACTATTTGCACTTTATTTTTGTATATTATTGTTGATTGATTTCATTGTGATGTAATAGGGGTTGGACTATATATACCCCATGATGCACTGTGTTCATTGCTTGAGAAAGGCTCTTGTAGGAGCTGAAACGTTGCCTTCCACATGGGTGAATAAACACCATTGCTTTTTATCTGGAGTGCTGTCCGTTTTTCATCTCTATATTTATAAATATATATATATATACGATATGTATACATTCTATCACAAAATTGAAACCAGTGTTTCGCCCCACAAGGTCAGAGCAGCATTTCATTATTTTTCACTGGAAAATCGCCCTACTTCACATTGAAAGTCATTGGTGGACCAGTCTAATGAATCCATGTAAGCCTTTCTTGCTGCCGCCTCTCTGCTTTGACTGATTGTGTTGAGCTCGTTTTACTGGAAGAAACTGTCTACACAGGCAAAATGCTTGTGTGAAAATCGGAACTGATAATTTTCTTCAGCAGGCTCAACAGAGAGGAAGCCTCCAGAATGAGATTTCCTGCACTTTATGATAAAAATTAAGCTGTTATGTTGAAAAAAAAAAGCAGTATTCCAGCAAGCAGAGAATACAATCCGTCAAAAGCATCAATAAAACGAGCCTTTTTTCATATGCAAATGAAGATTTAGAAAGAAAGCATTGTTTTTTCAATGAGAGATAATATTCAAGAAAAAAAGGTTAGCAGAATTTCTATAACTTATCTTCATCAGGGAGAAATTTGGAGTTTACAGTTGCTCTTTCATTAAAAAGGGCTTTTCATCTAGAATCATCTAAGAAGGCAAACTTTGCATTTTAATTAGAGATATTTAACCCCTGCTATCCGGAACGATTTGGCTGTGTTCCTGAACAGTGACTGGGGCCTCTCTGGCCTAGAAGAAAGGGGTTAAATAGTTTTAGCTCTGTGTAACGCAAATCAAAAAGGGCCTTTTAATAAAGCCAAGTAACATTTCAGCTTTTGCAGTGATCATGCAAGAAATGATGAGAATTATCTTATTAAACTGCGAGTCAGAGTATTGCCTGTAATTGCCTGTCTGCTAGTAAAAAATAAATCCACGAGAAACAAACAACATCATACTACTAACAGCATAAATAGGAATGCCAGAGGTTGGATTACATGAAGTGGCCCTGGAGGAACCCGGTAATGCTGACACCATTTTACTGTGTCTCGTAGCTTTAGGCCCCTAGATATGGCTACAAAGAGTATTAAAGAGTATTAAGCCATGTGCGCATGGATTATTTGCAGGATCTTGGCAGAAAGGCAAGTGTAGTACAAAGCGTGTGAAAGGAGTTTCATCAATCTGTTGGTATTTCGTGGTATAATGTAGATTTTCAAAGTCCTCAGCATATTACTGTCGAAGATAGTCTTCAAGATTTTCCTCAAATTTCTCCCATTGTTACACCATATGCTACAAAATCCTCATTTAAGTTAATCCAAATCTCAGAACATCTTCATATCTCTTACAGATGCACATATATCTTTAACATTTGCTCTTCAGGATTATGCTTTTTTTGTCTGACACCCTGAATCCCAGCTGATCAGCTTTTGGGGAACTGTCTGTGGAATTACATACCGTAATTCCTTGCACTGTGTAGTGGACTGACCTAGTAACTAGAGCACTGCGCCCATTGAAGTGAATACTGCAGTAACCAGCTCCATTCACCACACAATTGAAAGAGCCTTGTATTTCCGGTACCTGTGCTCCCAAACAGCTGATTAGCCAGGGTAATGGTAGTCAAACCCCTGTTCTGTTATCAATCTCCTATCCCGAAGACAAGCCTTCAAATTCAAAATAGTGGAAAACCCCTTTAATCCTTACATGCACCACAATATAAAATTACATGGTGGTGCAGTGTAATAGTATTGATTGGGCTCATGCACTTGGCCCTCTTCATACACATAATTTACAACTTTTTATTCCATGTTATTGCTGAAATTCCTTTGACAAATTCCCTCAGTGTTTTTTTTAATCATTTGCAATGTTCAACATGTTTTATGGTGTTTTTTTATATACAGTTTTTAATTGGTGCAATTTTGTTCAGGCATCTTTCCAGGCAATTTTGAAGTTCCATTGTGAATATAAATGCTTGATTAAAGGAATATTCTGGTTACATTAAGTAACTATTAGATTTGTGGGGGTCCTACTGCTGGGATCCCTACTGATCCCGGAAAATAATTCACCAACACAATTGATGCAAGCATTACATATGGACTAAGCCCTCACTCCGACATGACAAACTCTGAGACTCCCAGCTAACATATTTTGATAAAAACACATCTGTGCCCGCCTACCCGCGCCATGGTGGTCTCAGTCAGGCAGGTCCTATGCTAAACCTATCTATGCCATTTGGCATCTACATTCAGGAAAGAAGTACATATAGTATGCTGCTCCTAGTTACCTCTGTATCATATCATGCAGGACGTTTTGTATCTTTTTTTGTGATTCTTGATCAATTTATGTGCTTGAAAGAGTGGCACCTTCAAGTATGAATGCTCTCCTATTATCTGGGAAGTAGGATTCGTGCGCACTTTTTGCCCCACCTATACCACATGCAACTTTGATCAGGTGGTACATATGTGTGCATGCTCCCCCTCTCACTGGTTGCTTGATGCACACAGAGGTAACTAGGAGCAGCACACTATATGTGCAGGGTCTGCTCTCCTTAATGTAGATGTGTAGAGATGTCCCGAATAGTTCGCCGGCGAATAGATCCCGGCGAACATAGCTTGTTCGCGTTCGCCGCGGCGGGCGAACATGTGCGATGTTCGGTCCGCCCCC
This sequence comes from Bufo bufo, assembly GCF_905171765.1. NCBI lineage: Eukaryota > Metazoa > Chordata > Amphibia > Anura > Bufonidae > Bufo > Bufo bufo. Next base: position 706,487,823 of record NC_053389.1, read on the forward strand.
TATACATCATTATTGAGTAAAGTTTGACCCTCTACCTCACAGTCAGCAGACACATTCCAGCCAATCAGCAGCAGACCCTCCCTCCCAGACCCTCCCACCTCCTGGACAGCATCCATTTTAGATTCATTCGGAAGCTGCATTCTTAGTGAGAGGAGGGACAGTGTAGCTGATTTAATAGGGAAATCGATAGCTAGGCTAGTGTATTCAGTGTCCACTGCAGTCCTGAAGAACTCATCTGATCTCTGCTGTAAGGACAGCACCCCAAAAAGCCCTTTTTAGGGCTAGAACATCAGTCTGCTTTTTTTTTTCCTGTGTAATCTAATTGCAGTTGCCTGCCTGCCAGCGTGTGTGTCAGGCTCACAGCGTATACTGTGCCCACTTGCTCAGTGCCACCACTCATATCTGGTGTCACAATAGCTTGCATTTAAAAAAAAATAAAACTTTTTTGACTGTGGAATCATATCAGTCATTTTCCTTCACACGTGTGCGTTTCAGGGCCTGCAAGGGCACAGTGTCACACCAGTGCAACTCATATCTGGTGTAACAGTAGTGCACATTTAAAAAAAAAATACCATTTTGACTGTAATAGATTAAATAGCAGTTAGTTGTCTGCAAGCGTGTGTGTCAGGCCTACAGCGTCTACTCTGCCAACTTCTGCCAGTGCACAGTGCCACTCATATCTGGTGTCACAGTAGCTTGCACGCATAGTACAACTTAACTAATCTAAAAAAAAATGACAGGCAGAGGCAGGACACCCCGCAGGGGCCGTCGTGGTCGTGGTGCTGTGATTCCCTTTGGCCCTAGAATAATGCCCAGTGTTCAGAGGCCACGTACCCTGAACTTGAAAAATTCTGAGGACATAGTTGACTGGCTAACACAGGACACCCAATCTTCAACAGCTTCCGCTAAGAACCTTGACGCACCATCCTCCTCCAGCTCAGCTTCGGTCACCTGCTCTCAAGTTACCACTCTCCCGCACGCCGCCACCACCACCACTACCACCACAGCCACCACAGCTGCTTCACTTGATCCGTCAGAGGAGTTATTTACACATCAGTTGGATGAAATTAGTGATGCACAACCATTATTGCCAGAGGATGGAGATAACAGGGATATGTCTCAGTCAGGCAGTATTATACACATGGACGTACAGTGTGATGATGATGATGATGTTGTACCCACTGCTGCTTCCTTTGCTGAGGTGTCAGATACAAGTGAAGTGGTTGATGATGACGATGTGTCCGTGGATGCCACGTGGGTGCCTGCTTGAAGAGAAGAAGAAGTGGGGGAAAGTTCAGAAGGGGAGACAGAGAGAAAGAGGAGACGAGTTGGAAGCAGGGGGAGGTCGTCGCAAGGAGCTAGTGGCACAGTCAGACAGCATGTATCGGCACCCGGGGTCAGCCAGACAGCACGCCAATCAACGCATGCTGTTGCAACCACCAGAATGCCATCATTGCAAAGCTCAGCAGTGTGGCATTTTTTTGTGTGTGTCTGCCTCTGATAACAGCAATGCCATTTGCAACCTGTGCCAAAAGAAACTGAGTCGTGGGAAGTCAACACCCTTCTCGGTACAACTGCTTTGCGAAGGCACATGATCTCACATCACAAACGCCAATGGGATCAATACATGAGTACAAGCAGCACACAAACTCAAAGCCACCATCCTCCTCCTGGTCCAGCATCTTCAGCCACGTCAACCACTGCTGTCCTCTTCCATAACCTCCTCGGCTGAGTCCTCTTCTGCTGCTGCGTCTTGCTCCACATCAACTGCACCCCCCAGCTCCATATCCTGGATACGACAGTGTCACGCCGTCTTGGGGTTGACTTGCCTGAAAGCAGAGAGTCACACCAGACCAGCACTCCTGTCCGCCCTGAACGCACAGGTGGATCGGTGGCTGACTCCGCACCAACTGGAGATCGGCAAAGTGGTGTGTGACAACGGAAGCAATTTGTTGGCGGCATTGAATTTGGGCAAGTTGACACATGTGCCATGCATGGCACATGTGTTGAATCTGATTGTATAACTCTTTGTGCATAAGTACCCAGGCTTACAGGACGTCCTCAAGCAGGCCAGGAAGGTGTGTGGCCATTTCAGGCGTTCCTACATGGCCATGGCGCACTTTTCAGATATCCAGCGGCGAAACAACATGCCAGTGAGGCGCTTGATTTGCGACAGCCCGACACGTTGGAATTCAACACTCCTTATGTTCGACCGCCTGCTCCAACAAGAAAAATCCGTCAACGAGTATTTGTATGACTGGGGTGCTAGGACAGCCTCTGAGGAGCTGGGAATTTTTTTGCCACGTTACTGGACGCTCATGCGCAATGCCTGTAGGCTCATGCGTCCTTTTGAGGAGGTGACAAAGCTAGTCAGTCGCACCGAAGGCACCATCAGCGACCTCATCCCATTTGTTTTCTTCCTGGAGTGTGCCCTGCGAAGAGTGCTGGATCAGGCTGTAGATGAGCGTGAAGAGGAAGAGTTGTGGTCACCATCACCACCAGAAACAGCCTTGTCATCATCTCTTGCCGGACCTGGAAGAGGAGTATGAGGAAGAGGAGTCAGAGGAGGAATGTGACTTTGAGGAGGAGGAAGACCAACCCCAGCAGGCATCCCAGGGTGCTCGTTGTTGTCACCTATCTGGGACCCGTGGTGTTGTACGTGGCTGGGGGGAAGAACAGACCGTCAATGACATTAGTGAGGACGAGGAACAGGAAATGAGTAGCTCGGCATCCAACCTTGTGCAAATGGGGTCTTTCATGCTGTCATGTCTGTTGAGGGACCCCCGTATAAAAAGGATGAAGGAGAACGACCTGTACTGGGTGGCCATGCTACTAGGCCCCCGGTATAAGCAGAAAGTGGCGGAAATGTTACCAAATTACCGAAAGTCGGAAAGGATGCAGCAGTTCAAAACCAAACTAAAAAATATGCTTTACACAGCTTATAAGGGGGATGTCACAGCACAACGGGAATCTAACTGGGGAAGAGGTGAAAGTAATCCTCCTCCTACCACGACCACGGCGGCAAGGACAGGACGCTTTACAGATGTGTTGTTGATGGAGGACATGCAGAGCTTTTTCAGTCCTACACATCGCCACAGCCCTTCGGGATCCAGCCTTAGAGAACGACTCGACCGACAGGTAGCAGACTACCTCGCCTTAACTGCAGATATCGACACTCTGAGGAGCAATGAACCCCTTGACTACTGGGTGTGCAGGCTTGACCTGTGGCCTGAGCTATCCCAGTTTGCGTTAGAACTTCTGGCCTTCCCCCGCTTCAAGTGTCCTGTCAGAAAGGACATTCAGTGCAGCAGGAGGCATTTTCACTGACAAGAGAAGTCGCCTCGGTCAAAAAAGTGTTGATTACCTCACCTTCATTAAGATGAATGAGGCATGGATCCCGAAGGGACTGACAGTGGGGGATACGTTTGACTAACAAAAGGCCTGATGACATGCCTTGGCCTCAAAATGGTCCCCACGCTGCTGTATTTAATGTCTGCATACCGGATGACTTTCGTGAATTCTCCGCCACCAACTAGGGTTCAAGCCGCAATGTTTTAGTCACCTTTCTGCCTTGAAAACATCAATTTTTCCGGCCGCTGCTACAACAGCGGCTGCAACAATACCATTATTTTTCAGGTATGTGTACATTGCTGCACTGTGGCTGCAAAAAAAAAAAAAAAAAGGCACATACAAGTGTCAATTCCCCTTCGTGATCGTTACCTTGTTGTGGTGAAGGGGCTTGCGCATCACAATGAAGCTATCATCACCTCTATGAGTGTGTTGGCAATGTTGCCACACCCCAGATGATAAGGCCGTTGCTTCATTATGATCAGACCAAAAGCGATCGGCTGGATAATTTTTCATCGAAAAAAACATTAATTTTCTTTTTTTTTTTTTTTTGTTGTATGGGTTTTTAATACATAAAATAAAAAAATCATAATAAAGTCTCTTAATAGTTTATTAGAAATAATGCAGACAATTAAAAAAATCCCCATCAATTCCAATACAAAGCAAGTACAGAGCTCAGAACTAAATTATATCAGGATGTTGTAATGGTTAATCAATTCGACACACGTCCCCGGATAGGGGACGTAACAGGGATTAAACTGATAGGAATAGTACTAGTTAAGACACCACTCATATAGGCTGTCACAGCACATTGCTCCGTGCACGCGCAGTGCCCCAACTTGGGAGTAAGAGGACCGACCAAGCTGCTTTTTCCATCTCCCGGTTCCTAAAATCAATTCAGTTTGGTGTATCAGAGTTTGGTCTGTCACTGTAAAGGCAGTCGAAGGTACCCGGCCTAAAAATTCTTTCACAAAAGGCAATCCCTGATATGGGACGTAACAGGGATTAAACTGATAGGAATAGTACTAGTTAAGACACCACTCATATAGGGTGTCCTCTGTGCACGCGCAGTGCCCCAACTTGGGAGTAAGAGGACCGACCAAGCTGCTTTTTCCATCTCCCGGTTCCTAAAATCAATTCAACACAAGTCCCCGGATAGGGGACGTAACAGGGATTAAACTGATAAGAATAGTTAATACACCACTCATACCATGTGGCAGAGTACATTGCACGGCGCACGCGCAGTGCCCCAAATTGGAAGTAACAAGAAGGACGCACACAGATAAATCACATTTCTGCAAGGAGTTTGTCAACTTTTGACAACTGTTTGCGGTTGTCTAAAATCCATTCAATACACATCCTGATAGGGGACGTAACAGGGATTAAACTGATGAGAATAGTACTACAGAAAATACCACTCATATCGGGTGTGAGAGTAAATTGCACGGCGCAGACGCAGTGACCGTGGATTCAAACAAAGGGGAGGGAGCCAGCGTTTTTTTAACCATCTAAACGTTCGAAAAATCTATTCAATTCACCTTTCCGGGACCCTTGGTGTTGTACGTGGCTGGGTGGAGGAAGAAACCTTCAATGACATCAACGGGACATAGCTAGCTTGGTATCCAACCTTGTGCAAATGGGGAGTTTGCGGTTGGGCAAATGGACTGTTTGCGGTTGTTTGCTGTGCATTAAAAGGGGAGTTTGGTCTGTCAATGTCTGTGAAGTGGGATGTCTGTGAAGCGGGCGTAACCCTTACACTACCTGATCGATACAACATCATACCTGATCGTATACACACACTGGATGTTTTAAACCACGTTGTTCAAAAAAATTTTGGATTGTTAGGTGATTTATGCCCTTTATGGATTAAAACCCAACTCTGCGTCAACTATGTAATTTTCCATGGAGTTTTGCCATGAATCCCCCTCCGGCATGCCACAGTCCAGGTGTTAGTCCCCTTGAAAAACTTTTCCATCACTACTGAGGCTAGAAAGAGTCCCTGTGGGTTTTAAAATTTGCCTACCTATTGAAGTCTATGGCGGTTTGCCCGGTTTGCCCGTTCGCGAGCATTTGAGGAAATTTGCGTTCGCGAACTGAAAATTTTATGTTAGCGACATTTCTAATGTAGATGCCCAATGGCATAGATAGGTTTAGGACCTGCCTGACTGAGACCACCGGGTCTCAGCACGGGTAGGCGGGGTTAGATGTGGGGTTAGATGGTAGGCGGGGTTAGATGTGTTTTGATCAAAATATATTGGCTGGGAGTCTGATTTCGTCATGTTGGAGTGAAGGCTTAGTCCCTATGTAATGTTTGCATCTATTGTGTTGGTGCATTATTTTCAGTGATTTTTTTCCTTATACATGTTGCTATACACATCCACAAATTTAGTTATCATATCATGCAGGATGTTTTGTATCTTTTTCTGTGATTTTTGATCCCTACTGATCCCCCTGAATTGAGCGGAGCAGTCAGTTTGCACTCCCGTAGAAATGAATGGAGAGGCCATGCGCATGCCTGATCGGCTCCATCCATTTCAGGGGGCTGCAGAGGGTACATGTCTCACCTTCTGATGTACCTGATCATGGCCTTGTGGTAGGATCCCACCGATCGAATAGTTATCCCCAATCCTGTGCATAGCGGATAACTTAATGTAACCAGAATACCCGTTTAAGGCCTCATGCACACAGCCATAATTTCAGTGTGCATCCGATCAGCATTTTTTGCAGTCTGGATGCGGACCCATTCATTTCACACTGTCCACATCCGTATGTCCATTCCATGGCCCTGCAAAAGAGAATACTACATGTCCAATTCTTGCCCATTTTGTGCACAAGAATAGGCATTTTATAACATAGTGCAAAACCTGTGGAAGGAGAAATTGCAGGATGTACATGGCCGAAATCCATGTCCGCAATTTGCAGACCGCAAAGACGGATACATTTGTGTAAATGAGGCCTTAATGACATGCCTAGAGCATGCTGCATCCCTCAAACACCACAAAATCTTCACAAACCAAAATGCTATGTTGTAGACATTTCATATTTTACTACAAATCACGCAGTAAAGCGCATCAACCTTCCCATTTCTGTCTGCTGGATACAGTTTAAAAAAACTCCTAAATTAGTATTTGATATCAGTCTCAGATCTGATTCTAAGTATCTCTAATGCAGGGCTGATATGGCTGATAAGCTGCATATGATGTGGTTCTTTTTGGCTTTAGAGAGCTTTTAGCGGTGTGTAATAAATATTATGAAGGCCAGTTTCAGACGGGCATGTTCACTGTGTTAAACACACTCTGCGTGAGAATGTGAATTCCCATAGTCGACTCTGGTCCTTTGACCTGACTGCACAGCATTACAATGATTTATAATGCTGTGTGTCTCTGTCCAACCTTAAGGCCTCATGCACACAACAGTATTTTTTCACGGTCTGCAAAACGGGATTCCGTGATCCGTTTCCGTTTTGTTTTCCGTGTGTCTTCCTTGATTTTTGGAGGATCACCAGACATGAAAAGTGAAAAAAAAATCGAAGTCAAGTTTGCCTTGAAAATGATAGGAAAAAAAACGGACACGGATCACGGACGCGGATGACAATCTTGTGTGCCTCCGTGTTTTTTCACGGACCCATTGACTTGAATGGGTCCACGAACAGTTGTCCGTGAAAAAAATAGGACAGGTCATATTTTTTTCACGGACTGGAAACACGGATCACGGACGCGGATGACAAATGGGTCTGCAGAAAATCATGGAAAACGGAACAACGGACACGGAACCCAACAACGGTCGTGTGCATGAGGCCTTACTGTAATGATTTGTACTGACATAATACTGCCAGTACATGCTTGTCAAAAAATGACCAAACTCTGTAAATGTTGATTCCATTTGTTTGGAAATGAATTGCCCAGCATACGTGAACCAGAAGATATATTGGACTTTCTGGAGTGATGCACTATAGGTTTGCTGCAGGTTTTGGGGAGATTGTGTAAGACAACTAAAAAAGCTACTAAAACCACTGCAAACCTATGTCAAAACCACAATAAAACTGTGAGTGAACTGCCACAGGTGAATATACACTAAATTTACTGTATGGAATAGATTCAATTTATCAATCTAATAGAATTTATGTGAAAAGTTTTCAAATTTTTGGAAATCAGGCTGTGACAATCTGGGTTTACTGACTGAATGATGACTGCTTTGTTTACTTGTATGTAAATAATATTTAAAAGTCTAATAAAATCATAAATTGTTTTATGTTCTTATAGAAATTCTCCAGTCTACAATTTCTTTAAAGTTATTTATAACACTTTTTGCCATTAACTACTTGTGACCATTCTAATGTTTTTACTTGAACCTAAAAATGTCAATCCACCAGGAGATTGTATATAACATAAATTGGATAATTTGGACTAGATATTAGGCACTGTGTATTTTAGTTAGTAAAGGGTTGTGTATTTGCTTCTTTATTTAATATCAGTTTTATGCTGTACCATGTCAGACACTGTCTTTGACTTGTGCCTTAGGTTTCATATATTGTAAAAGGTCAACTTTATTTTTGATTTCTGGTGGTAGATTTCACTTAAAGGCTGAGTAATCAGCAAACACAATATGAAAGCACCACAGGAAACAGAAGGGTCTGTTGATGATGATTTAACATGGAAAAAAAAAAAATCATTTGCTTACTGTCTGCTGCCTGCATGTTCTAATAACAGCTCCCTGTGAAAATGCTTCCTCACAGTCAAGGGCATAGAAGGATAAAAGTATATAGTGGGCAACTGTCCTTATCCACAGCCCAGAGGGAACAGCTGAGGTTGGGAAAGCAAAGATAGGAACCATTAAAGTGTGGCTTGAGATTGACACTGACCTAGTTCACTCATCGCTCATTGTCCCACCATCTGCACAACCGTGAACTTTGCCTTCAAAACTTCTTCTCAATTATCATGTCCAGCTGGGGGAGAATTGCGTCATATTTCTGACACCAGCCTGCCAAACGGACTGTTGTTTTAAATCTTTGGTTTCTAGAGAAGGGTTATGCAACAATTTTCTCTAATACAACAAGAGTCAAGACTATTCTGGTATCAACACAGAGCAAAAATAAAAAAAATTATATATATATAAAAGAATTTCTGTCTGTCTAGACGTCTGTCTGAACGTTCTTTATGCGCGACCAAACGACTGGACCGATCTTCTCCAAATTTGGCACACAGGTACATCAGATGTCCGGAAAGGTTTTAGAGCTCTCTAGGACCGTTCCTGAGATATTCCCAAAAAATAACCCACATTAGCCAATACAAGCCTGCAAGTCTTTCTCTTCAAATCCCAACTGCCACAAACACAGTTTTACTTCAGGTTTCCATAACAACCCAGGCATTTTTCTTTACTGCTTAAAGTGGCAGGCACTGTGGAGGTCACTGTTTGAAAGGGGCAGGCACTGTGGAGGTCCCTGTTATCAAATGGGCGGGCACTGTGGAGGTCACTGTTATTAAAGGGGCGGGCACTATGAAGGTCCCTGTTAAAGGGGAAGTCACGGTGAAAGTCACTGTTAAAGGGGCGGTCATTGTGAAAGTCACTGTTAAAGGGGCGGTCACTGTGAAATTCACTGTTAAAGGGGCGATCACTGTGAAAGTCACTGTTAAAGGGAAGGTTCTTGTGAAAGTCACTGTTAAAGGGGCGGTCACTGTGAAAGTCACTGTTAAAGGGGAGGTCACTGTGAAAGTCACTGTTAAAGGGGCGGTCACTGTTAAAGGTGTGGTCACTGTGAAAGTCACTGTTAAAGGGGCGGTCACTGTTAAAGGGGCGGTCACTGTGAAAGTCACAGTTAAAGTGGCGGTAACTGTGAAAGTCCCAGTTAAAGGGGCAGTCACTGTGAAAGTCACAGTTAAAGGGGCGGTCACTGTGAAAGTCACTGTTAAAGGGGCAGTCACTGTGAAAGTCACTGTTAAAGGGGTGGTCACTGTGAAAGTCACTGTTAAAGGGACGGCCACTAAGAAAATCACTGTTAAAGGAGCGGCCACTGTGAAAGTCACTGTTAAAGGGGCGGTCACTGTGGAGGTCTCTGTTAAAGGTGCGGGCACTGTGTAAGTCACTGTTAAAAGAACGGGCACTATGAAGGTCACTGTTAAAGGGGCGGCCACTATGAAGGTCACTGTTAAAGGGGTGGTCAATGCTAAAGGGGCAGTCACTGTTAAAGAGGCCAGCACTGTGGAGGTCACTGTGAAAGTGGAGGTCACTGTTAAAGATGCCAGCACTGTGGAGGTCACTGTCAAATGGGCAGGCACTGTTAAAGGGGTGGGCACTCTGAAGGTCATTGTTAACGAGTCGAGCACAGTGGAGGTCAATGTTAAAGGGGCGGCCACTGTGGAGCTCAATGTTAAAGGGGCGGGCACTGTGTAGGTCAATGTTAAAGGGGCAGGCACTGCAGAAGTTATTGTTAAAGGGGCAGGCACTGTGCAGGTCACTGTTAAAGATGCGGTCATTGTTTTAGAGGCGGGCACTCTGGAGGTCACTGTTAAAGGGGCGGGTACTGTAGAGGTCACTGTTAAGGGAAATACCGTTGATATCTTTTTACGAAACACGGAAACATAAAATGAAATAGATGAAATATTCCCGTGCGAAGCCAGGTCCTTCTGCTAGTATATATATATATATATATATATATATATATATATATATATATATTTCTAATGTTTAGTGTCAATATTTTTAGAGTTTATGTTTCTTTTTTCTTTTGGTCGGGGTTTTTGGAATTTATTTTATGGAAAATTCATCAGATGTCTCATCTTATTTGCAAAAGTTGTTGCACATATAAGTGTGTTGCTGCGAGCTGTGGCTGTCCGCTTATCCCATTTGGCCATCCAGACCCGCCTCTCACTGCCTTCATCCTGAGCCTGGCAGCCCAGTCTGCTCTGTCCCTCCACAAAGGCTGCAACCAGTTAAGCCTCTCTTCCTCTGCCAGGAGGGTGCAAGTGCTCCCTAATCTTCATTAGCCAATGGCTAGCAAGCCTGGTGTACTTAAGTCATCCTCCTCTTCGGGAGGGTGCCTGAATGTAGCTTGCTAAGTTCCTGCAAAGTTATGCTGCTTCTGCTGTCTGCCAGTGTACTGACTTCTACCAGTTTATTGGATCCTGACTTCCACTGCCTGACCTGACCTATGCCTAATCTTCATATTAAATCTTTGTTGCCTACATTGACCTCAACCAGCTTACCGTATAACACATTCACTTTAAGCTACTCTCCCACCAGTTTCCTACTGACCCATCCATGATAGCCTTTCTTGTTTGTAACAATAAAGATGAATCCATCATCGAAGTATTACAACGTTGTAAGTTCCTTTATTCACAATAACACAGATTCATACAGTGACAGCATCAACTCTGTGTTCCCATTAGATCGTCTACGCGTTTCGAACAGACATGTTCTTATTCATGACTAACCAGAGATTCCCAGGTGGCAAAATTTGTAGAGGTGAGCTCCCACTACTCCTCCCATCTCAAGGTGGTGATTGAAGATAGTAGAATGAAGCATCCACCAAACAAATGCCTGGCTGTGAAAATCTGGAGCAAACATTGGTGTATTGACAAGCAACAATAAAATAAACCCATATACGTGCACTTTAAAATACATAAATGTTCTGACCCTCAGGTCTAATTCCAGGGATAGCAATGCATAAGGAACAACGTCCCAGCAACAAAAAAAAAGAATAAAGCGCTCCCTGGAAAAACCGCATGGTCTGAACAGTCATTCCCAATGTTAAAAACAAAATGAAACAAAATGAAACTACATATGGCTAGTCTGTCATCAGGAAATAGACTCACACAAAGAATAGACAAAAGAGAAATCATGCATATCACAATGGAAAAATCCTAATATAAGTACATTTTACAAGTTCCTTTTTTAAGTTGAGACCAGCTGGATGCCTCATTTTTAATCAAAGTATCCAGAAGGCTTCCCTCTGTATCAACCGCTTGTGGAAATTACCCCCTCGAGTGGAGGGCAAAACAGCTATTTCTATAGAAAGAGCTGAAAAAATAGCGCAGACGAGGGATCGTAAGAGGTTACTCTTTGGGAAAAGTAGGAGTGATGATGATGCAGAGAATGGGAATGATTGTACAAAACTGCCTACCTTGGTACTTACATACAGTAACCAATTTCTGCAGGTTAAGGCCTCTTTCACACTACAGTATTTTGCGTTCAGTATACTGGACGTTTTTTGAGTTCAGTATACGGAACAGATACTGAACCATTCATTTCAATGGTTCAGCAAAAAATACTGAAGTGTCTTCGTGTGCATTCCGTTTCAGTATTTCAGTATTTCCGTGCAGTGGAAAGATAGAACATGTCCTATGTTTCTCCGCAAATCACGGTCCGTGGCTCCATTAAAGTCAATGGGTCCGCAAAAAAACGGAATGCATACGGAAGGCATCCGTATGTCATCCGTATGTCATCCGTTTTTTGCGGATCCGTCATTAACAAATGCTAGGCCCAGCCCACTGTGGCCATGTGTTTCTTGTTGCCAAACTTTGGCTGAGCACAAATACAGGTGGCTTCCGTTTTTGATCCGTGAAAAACGGACCGTATACGGGAACCATACGGAAACCATACTGAAAGGTTTTTGCGGACATACTGAACGGAAACGGAGACACAACGGAACCCAAAAACGGGACAACGGATCCGTGAAAAACGGAACGCAAAACACTGAAATGGACATACTGTAGTGTGAAAGAGGCCTAAACAGGTAGTATCTGAATGTATCTCGATTTTACATGGAGATGACATCCCTCATAGCCTGCTGCAAGAGGGCTTTAGGGTGGCAGCAAGACGGTCCCCTACTCTGGTATCTTCTCTGTTTCCATCTTTGTTCACTTCCATTTCCCAGAGGACCGAAACTAGTGCCTGGTTCACGCGGTGTGGTGGTCACCCCTGTAGGATATGTATCGCCTACCAAAATGTTCCAGGATTCTGAACATATTTTGCATTTCCCTATTAAGTCTTACATAAATTGTAATACCACAGGGGTCGTTTATATTATTAGATGTACACAGTGTGATTTGCTTTATGTGGGAAGTACTATTAGAAAACTGAAAAACAGAATCTTGGAACATTTGAATTTTGTCACCAATGCTTCATATGTCAATATTTCCAATGTGGCGAGGCATTTCATTTCAGTACATGATAGGATCTTGCGAACCTTTTCTGCTTTTGGAATAGAGCGAGTTTTGCCCTCCACTCGGGGTAATTTCCACAAGCCTTTGATACAGAGGGAAAACTCCTGGATACTTCGATTAAAAATGAGGCATCCAGCTGGTCTCAACTTAAAAAAGGAACTTATGTACTTATATTAGGATTTTTCCATTGTGATATGCATGATTTCTCTTTTGTCTATTCTTTGTGTGAGTCTATTTCCTGATGACAGACTTGCCATATGTAGTTTAATTTTGTTTTGTTTTGTTTTTAACATTGGGAATGACCATGCTGTTTTTCCACGAAGGGCTTTATTCTTTTTATTTATTTTTTATTTTATTTTGCTGGGAAGTTGTTACTTATGCATTGCTATCCCTGGAATTAGACCTGAGGGTCAGAACATTTTTGTATTTTAAAGTGCACGTATATGAGTTTACTTTAATGTTGCTTGTCAATACACCAATGTTTGCTCCAGATTTTCGCAGCCAGGCATTTGTTTGGTGGATGTTTCAATTACTACCTTCAATCACCACCTGGAGATGGGAGAAGTAGTGGGAGCTCACCTCTACAAATTTTGCCACCTGGGAATCTCTGGTTAGTCATAAATAAGAACATGTCTTAGACAATCTTATAGGAACACTGAGGTGATGTTGTCACTGTATGGATCTGTGTTATTGTGTATAAAGGAACTTACAACGTTGTAATACTTAGATGCTGGATTCATCTTTATTGTTTCAAGTTATGTGGTCTTACCTAAGTTTCCGTGCATTAAGGAAGTCAACAAATGGGATAGAGGCAGCAGGTGAGCTGGATGCCGTCTATATTGTCTATAGCCTTTTTTGTTTCCCTCCTGTCTGGTGAAGAACTTGCCTGGGCCAATCCCCTCTGGGAACTCAGAGACCCTCTGACCAAAGAAACTCTAGAATTTCTTGAACACCTTCCAATAGGTCTTTGAGGAACCTGGTTGTACCTCTTCTGCAGCTTCTTCCCTTCTGTACCTCCACCAGGGCAACCTCTCTGTTGGGCAATATGCTATACAATTTTGCACCGTGGCTTCTGAGCTGTCATAAAACAACAAGGCCCTGGTAGCATCTTTCTGAGATGGTCTGTCACGTTGCATAAAATATAAACTGACAGGGGGTAAGTTCCCATCTACCTTAGATGACATGATTACCTTAGCTCCCCAAATTGATCTCTGCTTCCGAGAGTGCCTCAAGAAATTGGTATGTGAAAGCACAGTTCCTAGGATTGCACTTACTTTTCAGTCAAATGCTTCTGTCTTCTGCACCTCCTGCTCTGGGCCTATGTAACTGACTAGTATCTGCATAGACGCAGTTAGGGCTTATCCTTATATTGCTAAGCCAACGGAGGGCAGGTATGTACATATTTGTGTCTTAGACTGGAACTTAGGGTAGATTCTATGTTGGTGTTCTGCCTATCACTCACACTGTCTGGTATCTGTACAGCCTTCCCAAGCTCAAAGAGTTCCTTAGAGTCTTCAGGGCCTACCTCATGCCTATGCCACCTACACAGGTGTGTTAAACAAGTAAGAGGCTGAGACCCTGCCACCACATCATCCTTATGACTGCCCAGTGGTGCCAGGAACAACTCCACCATGTGGCTGTGTCTATCTCTTGTGTCCAGGCTTGGACTAGCCCTCCGGGGAGGCAGGAGATTCCTCAGTAGGCCCCCAGTCTTCTGCGCCTGGAGATAAGACGGAGGAGAAATTATTTCTCTTGTTTCTCAGGAAAGATAATGATTGTAGCCACTATGTGGCAGTATTACACAGCAATGCAGCCTCCTACTGGTGTAAATTGTGCAGGAGGCCCAGCAGTATCTTCTAAACTTCCCGGCTGCTGGCAGTTAAGGAGGAGAGAACATGTCTGGCCATCCTCCTGCCCTCCCTGCTGTCAGAAAACTGGCTGCTGGAGAGAAGGACTCCTCTGCAGTGCTGGGCTGATTTCTCATGTGTGTGACAGTAGTGAGCTGTAAGGCTGAAAAACATGACCTAAGAGGTGGACATAGCAACTGTAAAGCCAATTCATCAGCACTGGGGCCTGGGAGAAAAAGGGGCCCATCCTAGCTGTATAGCAGTAGCAGAAATGCACAGGCTGTACTGGAAATAAAGGGATTGGCAGTCAATGTGGGCAGAGCTTAGCTGTGCAATAGGGTGATGATCAATGTGACAAGGCTGGTCTTAGTGGTGTGAAGGGGTCGAGCATATGTGTTTTACAAGGACTGCCGGGCATAGCTTTGCTTTAGGCTCCAGAAATGCCATATCTTCCCCTGTTAATGTAAACATTCATTATTTCAGGATTTCCAGGTAAGCCTTCACATGCCACAGATTTTGTTGCAGAATTTTCTGCAAATGAAAATCAGTTCCATTCATCTTCATGGGGCTGTTTTGGCAGCAAGCACATGAATTTCTGTAAGCACCATTCAGATGAATGAAAATTCTGCATCAAACTGCCGCATGTTAAGGCACCCTAAATTCTCAGTTCTCTCCTCCAATATAATAGGGTTCTGGATGGAGGATTCAATATATTATATCCCCTAGTGTTCATTTCTATGATATTTTTAAACCAACCAACCCCTTTAGTGGTGCGCTCAGTCTGCATATTAGGATTTGCATTTGTCAACACAATTTATCCCCCTTAAGGCCTCACCATTTTGGGTGGGTATAGCCATCAATCTAATGTCTATGGGGAGTTCCTGATTCTCTCCTACAAAGAGAGCGAGAAAGAGATAAGCAGGGGTGGGATTAAAATTTTTAACAACAGGTTCCCTACTCAATGGCAGACACACAGTGTCACAACACCATATACACTCACCTAAAGAATTATTAGGAACACCTGTTCTATTTCTCATTAATGAAATTATCTAGTCAACCAATCACATGGCAGTTACTTCAATGCATTTAGGGGGTGGTCCTGGTCAAGACAATCTCCTGAACTCCAAACTGAATGTCAGAATGGGAAAGAAAGGTGATTTAAGCAATTTTGAGCGTGGAATGGTTGTTGGTGCCAGATGGGCCGGTCTGAGTATTTCACAATCTGCTCAGTTACTGGGATTTTCACGCACAACCATTTCTAGGGTTTACAAAGAATGGTGTGAAAAGGGAAAAACATCCAGTATGCGGCAGTCCTGTGGGCGAAAATGCCTTGTGGATGCTAGAGGTCAGAGGAGAATGGGCCGACTGATTCAAGCTGATAGAAGAGCAACTGTTGACTGAAATAATCACTCGTTACAACTGAGGTATGCAGCAAAGCATTTGTGAAGCCACAACACGCACAACCTTGAGGTGGATGGGCTACAACGGCAGAAGACCCCACCACGTACCACTCATCTCCACTACAAATAGGAAAAAGAGGCTACAATTTGCACGAGCTCACCAAAATTGGACTGTTGAAGACTGGAAAAATGTTGCCTGGTTTGATGAGTCTCGATTTCTGTTGAGACATTTAAATGGTAAAGTCCAAATTTGGCGTAAACAGAATGAGAACATGTATCCATCATGCCTTGTTACCACTGTGCAGGCTGGTGGTGGTGGTGTAATGGTGTGGGGGATGTTTTCTGGGCACACTTTAGGCCCCTTAGTGCCAATTGGGCATCGTTTAAATGCCACAGGCTACCTGAGCATTGTTTCTGACCATGTTCATCCCTTCATGACCACCATGTACCCATCCTCTGATGGCTACTTCCAGCAGGATAATGCACCATGTCACAAAGCTCGAATCATTTCAAATTGGTTTCTTGAACATGACAATGAGTTCACTGTACTAAAATGGCCCCCACAGTCACCAGATCTCAACCCAATAGAGCATCTTTGGGATGTGGTGGAACGGGAGCGTCATGCCCTGGATGTACATCCCTCAAATCTCCATCAACTGCAAGATGCTATCCTATCAATATGGGCGAACATTTCTAAGAATGCTATCAGCACCTTGTGGAATCAATGCCACGTAGAATTAAGGCAGTTCTGAAGGCAAAAGGGGGTCCAGCACCGTATTAGTATGGTGTTCCTAATAATTCTTTAGGTGAGTGTATATGCAACACACATACACATAAATACACCATATACATATTACACATACATAAATACACCATATATACACTACACACACATACCACACAAATTTTAAAAAGCCTAAGGGGCTGCGCTCCCTCTAGTGGTGGCTCTATATATCTGTATTCAGTAATCTCCTGTGCTCCCTCCAGCGTTGGCTGTATATATCTGTATGGTTAGGGTTAAACTATGGAATGGAAGCGCTCATCTCCAGCTGCTGCTGCTAGAGCACCTGATCGGGATTCAGGCAGTAACACAGTTCTCTGATCCGGCTGCAATATTAGCAACTGGATCTGGAGAACCTGAGGGAACTGGCTGAATCCCATGCCTGGATATACGCCTTCTACAGGAGCATCTGGAAGCAGTTCTCTCCTCTCTCCCCATTGAAACCACATACATGTTCAACCAGACTAGTATATAAGTATATCTATCTATCTATCTATCTATCAATGTATCTATCTATCTATCTATCGGGAAGGAGAGGTAGAGCGAGAGACAGAGAGATATATGAGTGAAATGAAATATATATATATATATATATATATATATATATAGATAGAGATAGAGAGAGAAAGAAACAGTGAGAGAGAGAGAGAGAGAGAGAGAGAGAGAGAGACTGTGAGCTTGTACTGTACTTATGCTTTTGTATGCTTTTGGATAATGCACATGTCACTCAAAATTTACATGTGCCTTGAATCTGCAAACAAAAGTAATATAACACGATGATATCTTTGATCATTATAAGAACTGAGAAACACCGGCACTGTGTCCAGTGTGGTTATCATCAACACACTTTCCATCTACCGAGTGCAGAAATTATTCTGTGCATTCTCCAACCCTCGCCCCTGTACTGGTCTTCAAAAGCAATTTCAGCTGCAAAATAATATGCTTTCCTTCAATTTTCAAGCCATTTGTACAAGGTTAGTGTTGTTTACCTACCTGGTACATTGATATTTACATACCCCTTTAAAGAAAAATTGGTAGGTATGATTTATGGAGTACAGTAAGAACACAATTTTCCATACACCGCACCAAATCTAAAAGGGCTGCAGCAAAGGTTATTCTGGCCAAACAAATACCAAGTCTTCTCTTTTCTGCGAGTTAGGATATTTATTTTTGTAGAAAAGTAATGTCAGCGACATAAGTCTCAAGGTTTTTATGTAGATAAAGGTGGTTGACAGTACCTTTGCAATTTTTAGTAAAAATATGTAGAGACCTTTTTAACTTGAGGAAAAAAAGTCAAGAATTCATCTGCCAAACGAATCTGAAATTTTGGTTATTAGTTTCAGACGAATTGTGTATAAATGGCACCCGGAGCCTTTTTACTTAGAAAATTGGCAAATAAAAGGACAGGAAGAAGGACCTTGGGGGAAGGGGAAGCTTTCCCTGATTGGCTCAGAGGCTGACAGGCAGCCTGGTCAGTCAATTAGGGGGCAGTATTCAGCCAGGTTCTTCTGCCAAAAATGCACCAGACACCATTCTTTTCTTTGTGGATGTGATAGGATGTGTTTGGCTGTGTCTGACAAAAAAACTATTGCAGACACAAACTAGTTAGGCTGGGTTCATATCAATGTATAGTTTTTCGTTCTTGTGATCTGTCAAAAAAAAAAAAGATCCTGTATTTTAAGCATCTTTTATGTTCAGTTATCCACATTTTGCATCCGTTTTAGCCATTTGTCTGAGATCCGTTATTTTAGACAAAAACACACTTTGCGTAAGACTTTTTTTTTCCATCTAAGATACCGTTTGCAAAATGTAAATAACTGAGCCTAACAGATTCTTAAAATACAGGATCCGTTTTTTGTTTATATTTCTGTTCTTCTGACGAATCTGAAAAATGGAAAACTAAACGATGATGTGAATCGGCCTCTGTATAGACACTATAGGGAAATTATAGAGGCATTGAGAGGAAGAGGTCTGTAGATATAATTGGTTAGATTTTAGAATTTTATCAGGGAAACCACAACACAGAGAGTGAGTAAGGGACTGGCTAGCAAATTCAGCATCACAGAATTCTGCAAGTCATATTTTTCTGTATAAACAACCAGCTTTTCTACAGTTCATAGGCTTATTGCCAGCAGCACAATAGCATACATTCTGCTGCAAACACTGAGGTATTGCCCCTTTTTTTTGTTCTAAAACCCACATTTCTGTGCATTATTACCATATTATTGCACACGTTTATATTACTTGTAGGAAGGCGCAAGGGTCCGTCGTTGACGGAAGGTATGTGTCACCAAGGTTCCTGGCCTCGGTTAAGTAAGAGCCGGTATTTTCAGGTGTCAGCGGCAGCTCATGCTGATTGACACTTTGCTATTTTAGTATGGCTATATAGCTCATCCGGGATGGCTCTTACTGGGAGTAGTCAAAGTGATGGGTGGGTGACTACTCCCCACGTTTCAGTCCGGGTCTTGACTGGCCTATAAAAAACCCAGCCAGCAGTGTCAGCTGTGAGTGATTACCCCTCTCTGACAGAGGAGCTAGGGCAATCACTGGTGTGGGAACTGAGCCCTGTGCTGGGCTGAGAAGCTGAGTGTGGGTTGGGAGT
This sequence comes from Bufo bufo, assembly GCF_905171765.1. Taxonomy (NCBI): domain Eukaryota; kingdom Metazoa; phylum Chordata; class Amphibia; order Anura; family Bufonidae; genus Bufo; species Bufo bufo. Next base: position 706,506,962 of record NC_053389.1, read on the forward strand.
GCAGGCTACCTAAAGCCTGCATTTTTACTGCTGGAGGCAGAACCGCCGACAAGATGACGTTTTTTTTGCTATGCACAAACTTTCTACTTGGTGTGAATAAACACCAACCTTTCAAAGAGTGTTTTTTTTTTACCCTATTTGTGAATAAACACGGACATTTGAATTAAGAACTTTTACTTTGCCTCTGTACTGCACCCGCTTATCCCAACTACCAGAGCGAATCCCCACATACTGAAAGTTAGCATTCAGTGTTATAGCAAAAGAATCACTGCAATAATGCCATTATTTATACCCATGTTATTGAACGTGTTGTATATTTCGACACATTTTTGTGCAATAATGCAATTATTATTTTTGTGTTATTGAACACCTTATATATTACTGCAGGATACCATTCAGTGTTATAGGAAAAACATTTTAGTGCAATAATGCAATTATTATATCCATATTATTGAACACGTGGAATATTACTGCAAGATACTATTCAGTGTTATAGTAAAAGCAATACTATAATAACTTCATTATTATATCCTAGTTGTTGATCGAGTTGTATGTTACTAGAAGATACTGTTAAGTGTTACAGCAAATGCATTTTACTTCAAAAACGACATTATTACCATTGTAAATTGTTAATACAAGTGTTCTGTGTGTTTGCAGAAGAGTAGAGCATGTAAGAGTGGCAAACAAAATACCAAAGTCTTGGGATTTGAGATTCAGAATGTGGGTAGTAGGGCAAATGACAGTAGCCATCCAGCCATTAGTAATAGTAGTAAAAGTAGTAGGCCACATTTCTCCCTGGTGTCTCATAGGTGTCACATTATTATTGAGGGCAAAGATCATGGCTGCTCACTCCTCCTCTCAGTCATAGCAGGATAATGTGGATGCCACCTCTGAGTATGACACCATGCCTTGGAGCCAGGGGTCACAGCATTCCTCCTGCTCCTCCTCCTTGCAGTCCCAGAAAAGCCTTTCAGTTGCATCCTCTCTGCCTTCACTTCCCCTCCTAGTGGGGCACCTTCTTTCTCCTTAAAAAAGGCAACAAAACCACACATGCTATGTGATACTCTAGATAGTCTTTCTGTTGTTGACTTGTGTGGGAAGCATCATCATTTGGACAGCCATGAGGAGGAGGTTCATGCGGAAATGGGGGATTCCATTCACAGCTGTTTTGTTGAAAGTAGTTGTAGTGGCACTTGTAGCCACAGTGGTTGTGGTGGCGGCAGTAATAGAGACAGTGGTGCTGGAAGGATCCAAGGGGCCCATGATGACATATCCCAGTCTGATAAAAGTGGAGGGGAGGGTGAGGACTATGGATGATAATTGTGTGTTGGACAGGACCTGGAAGCTAGAAAGTGCTGCTGAATGGAAGACATCAGAGGAGAAGGGAGGAAATCAATAACGGAGGCAATGTAAGGCCAAAACCTCCAAAAGAACTGGCAGGGCCACTGATAGCATGGGTCCACACTAAAAATGTTGCACACCTAGGCCAAGCTTGGTTTCCGCTAGCTCTGTGCGAGTATATACCTGATCACATTTTTTCTCCACAAGACTGGCACACAAGTCCACATCCATGTGCAAGATCTGCAATATTAAAGGGGTTATACAATACTATAAACTGCCCCTCGTTATGACAGGCCCCTCACAGGGAATATACTTACCCTGCTCCCTGTACTGCTCCTGGTCTCCGCACCGCCATTGCTGCTTCTCCCCGTGCGCTGCTAAAATCATCTGGTGTTGGGGGGGAACAGCCAATGGCATACGGGGACGACCCTCCCTAGCATTGCAGGTGACGCTAGTCCCCATCACTGCCCACTATTGTCTGAACCCCCCCCCCCCCTTCCCCCGACACCGGATGTTTTCATCGGCGCACAGAGAGAATCAGCAGCGGCAGTGCGGGGACAAGGAGCGGCGCAGGGAGCGGGATAAGTATATTCCCTGTGAATGGCCCGGCATATAGGGGGCAGTTTATAGTATTGGATAACCCCTTTAAAATAAGCCATGGGTGTTCAAATGCAAACATAAATACCAGGGCTCTATTGCAGCACATGAGGCGGCATCACCAGATCCAGTTAGAAAATAGAACTGAAACACCAAAACTAATTCCCATATAAATATGACAAATCCATATATTATAAGATTATCAACACAAAGGGATAATATAGATACCCACTTAATCACATGAAATAATATATCAACACAAGATATAATGAAATCATACACAATTATATTATAATCACAATAATACACACGATTGACAAAACACAAGTTTAAAAACACAATAAAAAAAAGCACTGGGGCTGGTGATGCATGATTGGTGGGCTAAAAAGTAAAGTGCAAGTGCAAAAGTGCGATCAGCAGCAAACAAACAGAAAAATCTATATTTTCACCAACAGTGATGTAATCACTAAATTGGTAAATGGAGAAGAAAGAAAGACATACACCAAGACAGTGTGTACCACTGGCGCCACAAGTGTGGCACACAAAAGGCATATGATCATACAGTATAAATAATCAAAGCTAAAAAAAGCTATATATAAATCACTAACAATTAGTGACATATAGAGAAAAGAGACAGTGAAGGCAAAATTACAAACCATCCAAGCACCACAAGCCCAGTCCCATGTCACTATGTGCCGCCATTATTTAGAAAAACAAACTTTTATAATATGCAAATGAGCCTCTAGGAGCAGGAGGGGCGTTGCACCTGCTCCTAGAGGCTCAGTTTGCTTACCTCTTTTCACGCCCTTCTACACTTGATTGACAGGGCCAGGCCTGCGTTGGTGTCACACACACGGGGGGTGGGGAAGTGACCACCTGCACCCCTATCCCTGTCTACTTGCCTCGCAAGTCCTAGTGACAAGGGACAACTGGTCGACAAGCCCTCAACTAGACTAAGTGCAGGGAAGACAGACAAGACATACAACAGAGAAGTCAAACGAGCAGAGTCAGAAACCAAGAGAGCAGCAAGATACCAGAGGAGCAAGCGGAGGATCGTCAGGAGAAGCCGAAGTCAAAAACCAGGAGGGAATGCCAAGACCAAGGGATAAAACAGATAGACATTTGCAGTCTGCTTTTTGCCTCCTGTGCACTGCGAGTTCTGCCTGCTTCTCCCTATCTGAACTCCATCTCTCCCTCTGAACTCCCCTCCTCTTCCTCTCTTGTGGGCACCCATGTGATGTCCATCGACACGTCATCATCGTAACCTTCACCACCACTGACATTAGAGATCTCGGAATAGGCAGCAACAGCGGGGACCACCCTCCTTGGGCTGAAGTGGGTACTGTCGTCAGACTGCTGGGTGGCGACCATTGCTACCTCCTCTTCCTGATCCGACGCCAAGAATGGCTGCACATGTGTAAGGTCTGGGAATGGATGAGATAATAATTCTTCTGACTCCAGTGGAGGGGCTATGGTGGTGGTGTCTTTGGGGGTGCACACAGCAGAGAGTGAGGTGGGTGCAGATACAGAGGATGAGGAGAGTGCAGAAGCGGAAGGATGAGTGAGCCACTGAACTAACTCTGGTGCGTCCTTCGACGTAATCGCACGCACATTCTCCAACTTCACACCTTGGCTCCGGACTGGTGCACCTGCCTGACCCCTACTACCCTTGCGGAATGGCCTGAGTCTTCCATTGCCTGTCATTTTTAAAATTACCCTGTGCCAAAGTTCCTAGACAAGAGCAGTATTTGTGGAAGCAGGTATATCACAGGCCTCAATCAGTATTTGGTGGAAGCAGGTATATCAAACCCCTCAATCAGTATTTTGTGGAAGCAGGTATATCAAACCCCTAAATCAGTATTTTGTGAAAGCAGCTATATCGCACCCCTCAATCTGTATTTTGTGGAAGCAGGTATATTAAACCCCTTAATCAGTATTTTGTGGAAGCAGGTATATCGCACCCCTCAATCAGTATTTTGTGGAAGTAGGTATATAAAATCCCTTAATGAGTATTTTGTAGAAACAGGTATATTGCACCCCTAAATCAGTATTTTGTGGAAACAGGTATATAGAACAACTGAAATAATGTTTGGTTGAAGCAGGAATATCGCACCCCTCAATCAGTATTTTGTGGAAGCAGATATATAGAACCCCTTAATCAGTATTTTGTAGAAGCATGTATATCGCACCTCTCAATCAGTATTTTGTGGAGACAGGTATATAGAACCCTTGAATCAATATTTGGTGGAAGCAGGTATAGAGAACCCCTCAATCAGTATTTTGTGAAAGCAGGTATATAGAACCCTTTAATCAGTATTTTGTAGAAGCAGGTATATCGTACCCCTCAATCAGTATTTTGTGGAAACAGGTATATAGAACCCCTGAATCAATATTGGTGGAAGCAGGTATATCGCACCCCTTAATTAGTGATTTATGGAAGATGGTGTATCATAGGCCTCAATCAATATTTGGTGGAAAAAGATATATCTCACCCCTTAATCAGTATTTTGTGGAAGCCGGTGTATTGCAGGCTTCAATCAATATTTGGTGGAAGTAGGTATATCGCACCCCTCAATCAGTATTTTGTGGAAGCCGGTATATCGCACCCCTTAATCAGTATTTTGTGGAAGCACGTATATAGTACCCCTTAATCAGTATTTTGTGGAAGCAGGTATATCACACCACTCAAGCTGTATTATGTTAAAGCAGGTTTATCAAACCCCTTAATCAATGTTTGGTAGAAGCAGATATATCGCACCCCTTAATCAGTATTTTGTGGAAACAGGTATTTAGAACCCCTAAATCAATATTTGGTGGAAGCAGGTATATCGCACACGTCAGTCAGTGATTTGTGGAAGCCGGTGTATCGCAGGCCTCAATCACTATTTGGTGGAAGAAGGTATATCGCACCCCTCAATCAGTATTTTGTGGAAACAGGTATATATAGAACACCTGAATCTATATTTGGTGGAAGCAGGTATATCACACCCCTCAATAAGTATTTTGTTGAAGCAGGTATATCAAACCCCTTAATCAGTATTTTGTGGAAGCAGGAATATCGCACCCCTCAATTAGTATTTTGTGGAAGCAGATATATAGAACCCCTTAATCAGGATTTTGCAGAAGCATGTATATCACACCTCTCAATCAGTATTTTGTGGAAGCAGGTATATCGCACCCCTCAATCAGTATTTTGTGGAAGCAGGTGTATCAAACCCCTAAATCAGTATTTTGTTAAAGCAGGTATATCGCACCCCTCAATCTGTATTTTGTGGAAGCAGGTATATTAAACCCCTTAATCAGTATTTTGTGGAAGCAGGTATATCGCACCCCTCAATCAGTATTTTGTGGAAGCAGGTATATCAAACCCCTCAATCAGTATTTTGTGGAAGTAGGTATATAAAATCCCTTAATGAGTATTTTGTAGAAACAGGTATATCGCACCCCTAAATCAGTATTTTGTGGAAACAGGTATATAGAACAACTGAAATAATGTTTGGTTGAAGCAGGAATATCGCACCCCTCAATCAGTATTTTGTGGAAACAGGTATATAGAACCCCTGAATCAATATTGGTGGAAGCAGGTATATCGCACCCCTCAATCAGTATTTTGTGGAAGCAGGTATATCGCACCCCTCAATCAGTATTTTGTGGAAGTAGGTATATAAAATACCTTAATGAGTATTTTGTAGAAACAGGTATATCGCACCCCTAAATCAGTATTTTGTGGAAACAGGTATATAGAACAACTGAAATAATGTTTGGTTGAAGCAGGAATATTGCACCCCTCAATCAGTATTTTGTGGAAACAGGTATATAGAACCCCTGAATCAATATTGGTGGAAGCAGGTATATCGCACCCCTTAATTAGTGATTTATGGAAGATGGTGTATCATAGACCTCAATCAATATTTGGTGGAAAAAGATATATCTCACCCCTTAATCAGTATTTTGTGGAAGCCGGTGTATTGCAGGCTTCAATCAATATTTGGTGGAAGTAGGTATATCGCACCCCTCAATCAGTATTTTGTGGAAGCCGGTATATCGCACTCCTCAATCAGTATTTTGTGGAAGCACGTATATAGTACCCCTTAATCAGTATTTTGTGGAAGCAGGTATATTGCAACCCCTCCATCAGTATTTTGTAGAAGCAGGTATATCACACCACTCAAGCTGTATTATGTTGAAGCAGGTTTATCAAACCCCTTAATCAATGTTTGGTAGAAGCAGGTATATCACAACCCTTAATCTGTATTTTGTTGAAGCTGGTTTATCAAACCCCTTAAATCAGTATTTTGTAGAAGCAGGTATATCACACCCCTTAATCAGTATTTTGTGGAAAAAGGTATTTAGAACCCCTAAATCAATATTTGGTGGAAGCAGGTATATCGCACACGTCAATCAGTGATTTGTGGAAGCCGGTGTATCGCAGGCCTCAATCACTATTTGGTGGAAGAAGGTATATTACACCCCTCAATCAGTATTTTGTGGAAACAGGTATATATAGAACACCTGAATCTATATTTGGTGGAAGCAGGTATATCACACCCCTCAATCAGTATTTTGTGGAAGCAGGAATATCGCACCCCTCAATTAGTATTTTGTGGAAGCAGATATATAGAACCCCTTAATCAGCATTTTGCAGAAGCATGTATATCACACCTCTCAATCAGTATTTTGTGTAGACAGGTGTATAGAACCCTTGAATAAATATTTGATAAAAGCAGGTATAGAGCACCCTTCAATCAGTATTTTGTGGAAGCAAGTATATAGAACTCTTTAATCAGTATTTTGTTATTTTGTAGAAGCAGGTATATCGCACTCCTCAATCAGTATTTTGTGGAAACTGGTATATAGAACCCCATATTCAATATTTGGTGGAAACAGGTATATCGCACCTCTTAATCAGTATTTTGTGGAAGCCGGTGTATCGCAGGCCTCAATGAATATTTGGTGGAAGTAGGTATATCGCACCCCTCAATCAGTATTTTGTGGAAGCACGTATATAGTACCCCTTAATCAGTATTTTGTAGAAGCAGGTATATCGCACCCCTCAATCAGTATTTTGTAGAAGCAGGTATATCGCACTCCTCAATCAGTATTTTGTGGAAGCAGGTATATAGAACACCTAAATCAATATTTGGTGGAAGCAGGTAGATCACACCCCTCAATCTGTATTTTGTTGAAGCAGGTTTATCAAACCCCTTAAATCAGTATTTTGTGGAAGCAGGAATATAGAACCTCTTAATCAGTATTTTTTAGAAGCAGGTATATCGTACCCCTCAATCAGTATTTTGTGGAAGCAGGTATATAGAACACCTAAATCAATATTTGGTGGAAGCAGGTATATTGCACCCCTGAATCAGTATTTTGTGGAAGCATGTATATTAAACCCCTTTATCAGTATTTTGTGGAAGCAGGTATATAGAACACCTTAATCAGTATTTTGTAGAAGCAGGTATATCGCACCCCTCAATCAATATTTTGTGGAGACAGGTATATAGAACTCCTTAATCAATATCTGGTGGAATTAGGTATATCGCACCCCTCAATCAGTATTTTGTGGAAGCCGGTGTTTCGCAGGCCTCAATCAATATTTGGTGGAAGCAGGTATAGAGCACCCCTTAATCAGTATTTTGTAGAAGCAGGTATATCGCACCCCTCAATCAGTATTTTGTGGAAACAGGTATATTAACCCCTGAATCAATATTTGGTGGAAGCAGGTATATCACACCCTTCAATCAGTATTTTGTGGAAGAAGGAATAACAAACCCCTTAATCAGTATTTTGTGGAAGCAGGTATATCTCACCCCTCAATCAGTTTTTTTTAGGGCAACAGGTATATCACACCTGTTGCAAATAGTTGTTCCAATAACTCTTGTCCCTCTATATACCTGTGGTATTGCAGCAAAACCGCACACAACTGTACATACAAATGCACTATTATATACTTTCTATGTTAGAAAATATATTATAGCTATATCACACCCCTCAATCAGTTTTTTTTTGGGGGGAAACAGGTATATCACACCAGTTGCAATTAGTTATACCAATATCCTTTGTCCCTCTATATAGCTGCAGTATCGTAGCAGAACCGTACACAACTGCTGCACAATACAAATGCACTATAATATACTTTCTATGTTAGAAAGTATATTATAAATATCTCACACCCCTCAGTATATCACACCTATCGATAGCACACCTATACCAGTCCTTAAAAGAACTTTTGTGGCCCTATTAGCTAGCATTTTGTGTCTCTAACAGTCTGTCTCTGCTCCACAAAGCATCCTCTCCCTACACTGGCAAAACACAGAATGTAAAATGGCTGCCAGATCGGGTCCTTTTATAGGATGGGGATGTGTCCATGTGCTGAAACGTCTCAATTGGCTGGCCTGTCCTACCTGATTGATGTGTCATGGGTCAAAGTTCGGCGCAATGCAAAAGAATATGGCGCATGCATCGCCATATGTTCGAATGTTCGGCGAATCGGGAAACGAGCAAAGTTTGCCGCGAAACGACCGCCAGGTGAAACGCAAGGCCATCTCTAGCTATCACTACAAAAATATTACAGCCATTATAAGGCCATTTGCGCAAGGGACTTAGAGGGCCTTGCTGTCTCGATCTCCATGGAATACTGTAACGGTCTGTCAGGGTCATCTGTATCGTTTTCGTTATCGTCCTAAAGTTCCTCCTACTCCTCTCCTGTCGTTTGGGCAGATAAACCACCTAGTTATGCATAAAATTGCTAGGCATTTATGTCCTCCTCCTCTGCCAATTCATCCTCCTTAGGGAACAGGTGGCCGGGAAATGGAGGTGCCACGTCTTCTGGCTCCTCTCCAGAGTAGTCAGCATCCCATCAAGGATTTGAAGAAGTGGAGTTGCATTCTTCCCATAGTTCTACCGACTGACAAATAAAGTGGCCTCAAAGGGCCTGAACATAAGGCAAGTGTCAAGCATGAGCTGCCAGTGGCTAATGTGAAAGTTGCACTGGAGAGTAGACCAGTCCGACTGCATCATTAATAAATTATTGACCACCTTTCTCTGCTTCTACAGGCAGTCTAACATATGAAGAGTGGAGTTCCAATCTGAGGAAATGTCGCATATCAGGCGATGTCGAGAAAGAGCATGTTGCCTCTGTAGCTTAAGCAGGGTGTGAGTGACCACCCTATTCTTTCTCTGATAAAACCCTTACTTTTTTACCTATTGATTCAAACTACCTAACTAAATATGTCCCTAAACTATCCCTACAACATTCAAATATTGCTGCCTTGTGTCTGTAATTGCATTTTGCCAGACACATCCAAGACACATGCTCTCAGATCACAAGCTAAGCTCAGAATGGTGTCTCAGGCTTGTGATCAAGCCCATAGACTGAAGGACCTGCCAAATTCCTGCCCCTTGATTGGCTCAAAGCCTGTCTGTCAGCCTCTGAGACAATCAGAGCAAGACCCTTCCTCCTAGGGTCATCTGATCCTCTATCTTCACCCTCCCTGCCATTTTCCCCACCAGTGTTATAGGAAAATGGCACTGGTGCAATTTTACACTATTCGCCTGAAATGAATCCCCCAAACTTTAGATTCATTTGGCAGAGGAATTTTTGTGAAATTCATAACAAATATAATTTGTTTAGAATAGATTTGCTAATCTCTAGCTGGAACCAATCATTTACCACAAAGATCTAATTCCTATGGTTTGATTTACAAAAGAGTTCTGCTCTCATTTAGTTTTTGCCTTACTTTGGATGTCTTGACATATTCCACCTTGCCCTTGTAGCCCATTGTAAGAAAAATTATATATAAAAAACATTTTTTTAAAGCGTATGCCTCTGTATAGGAATACACATTATTATTGTTATTACATAAAGTTATTTTTGCTCAAGACAAGGTGGGAAATAGACAGTAAGCCCTTCACTCAATGAGCATTAGATAACAAACTGGTATTCTCACCAGCTGACTGGATTTGCTAATTAGGTTTAGGAAACTAACCAAAAATAGGGGGCCTAATGAGAATATCCAAAAATAAATATAAAATAAATCACACTAATGTGGATTTAACATTCTCCTTTACATGCAATTTCCAAATTAAATGCCTTCCTGGCTCTTTCAAACAAATCGTCAAGATAGTTATTTTACTGTAAATATAATTTGTGCACAGAAAAAAACTGTGAAAACGATATGTAATAGTTGACAAAATAAAATATAAATTTTCTAAACTATCCATATTAGCCTTAGTGCTCGTTCACACAACCGTATGGCTTTTTCAGTGTTTTGCGGGCCATTTTTAACAGATCAATTTTTCTGTTTTTCTTTTTTCAGTAGTGTTTCCGGGTCCATTCCATTTTACTATATGGCATATACAGTATACAGTAATTACAAAGAAAAAATTGGGCTGGGCATAAAATTTTCAATAGATGGTTCTGCAAAAATGTAACAGATACGGAAGACATACGGAGTTAATTCCGTATGTGTTCAGTTTTTTTTTGCGGACCCATTGACTTGAATTAGAGCCACAGAACGTTATTTGAGGGCAATAATAGGACATGTTCTGTCTTTGAACTGAACGGAAAAACGGAAATATGGAAACGGAATGCATACGGAGTACATTCAGTTTTTTTTGCGGAACCATTGAAATGGCCCGTATACAGAGCGCAAAAAAAGTTTGTGTGAACAAGCCCTTAATTTATTGAAGTAGGACTGATCAGCATAAAAATCAAGTGAAAACAATAGACCTAATATTCCTTTTCGTCTCTGCACAGACAATAATATGTCATACAGTAGATGTACTCTACTGGGGACAATTCTCAAGCTGGACAGTGAATGACAACAAGGTTAAGGCTCTACAACAGCTGTGGCTTATATCATGTTGGCCTCTGTGTTGGACAACGGTTTTCAGCTGTGACCTTGTCACTAAAATCGCACCAAGAAGACAGACATATGCTGCCATTCATTTAGAGTACAAATACAGCTAAATGATATATTGGTTCATTAGATGTCAACAGTGAAAGAAATGTTAATGAAAAGTGAATAAAATGAATGATTAAAAATATCCTACACAGAACTAAATCAAGTTGTTAACAATGGTTCAGAAATAATTAAAGAATGACTGCTATCAGACCCTTACAAAAATATGCTTAATCCCTTTTCAGTAAGTTTTGGCTTTGCTGACTTGCTATTTTTAATTTAATTTATATTTCACAATTAATGTAGGCAAATGAGGACTTTTTTTTTCCTTTAGGATACATTTTGTTTTCTAATGGCACCATTTCAACATAAAATGTATTGAAAAACAATTTAAATTTGGAGGGAAGGGGGACGGATAAAATATTTTGAGGGGTTTGTTTTTTATTTACCAGGAGGTATAAATTACATGTTATTCTCGTTGTACAGAAGTGAGGAACAGAAGTATTGGAACACCCTGCGATTCTGCAAGTTCTCCCACTTAGAAATCATGGAGGGGTATGAAATTCACATTGTAGGTGCATTCCCACTCTGGGAGACAGAATAAAATAAAATAAAAATCAGGAAATCACAATGTATGATCTTTAAAGAATTTACTTGTCTTGCACTGCTGAACATAAGTATTTGAACACCTGAGAAACAACAAGAATTCTGGCTCTCAAAGACCTGTTACTGTGCCTTTAAAAAGTCCACCTCTACTCCACTCATTAATCTAACTTAGTGGCACCTGTCTGAGCTCTTTAAAGTCCTCTGTCCACCCCACAGTCAGTCAAAAACCAACTACTACTATGGGCAAGACCAAAGAGCTGTCAAAAGACACCAGAGACCAAATTGTGGACTTCCACAAGACTGGAAGGGGCTACGGGGAAATTGCCAAGCAGCTTGGTGAAAATAGATCAACTGTTGGAGCAATTGTTAGACAATGGAAGAGGCTAAAGATGACTGTCAGTCTCCCTCGGACTGGGGCTCCAAGCAAGATCTCACCTTGTGGGGTATCACTGATAAGAAAGGTGAGGAATCAGCCCAGAACTACAAGGGAGGAGCTGGTCAATGACATGAAGAGAGCTGGGATTACAGTATCAAAGGTCACTGTCGGTAGAACACTACGCCGTTATGGTTTCAAATCATGCATTGCACGGAGCCGTTATGGTTTCAAATCATGCATTGAACGGAAGGTTCCCCTGCTCAAGTCATCACATCTCCAGGCCCGTCTGAAGTTTGCCAATGACCATCTGTATGATCCAGAGGATGCATGGGAGAAAGTTATGTGGACAGATGAGACCAAAGTAGAACTTTTTGGTCTAAACTTCACTCGTCGTGTTTGGAGGAAAAAGAAGGATGAGTTGCATCCCAAGAACAACATCCCTACAGTGAAGCATGGGGGTGGTAAAATCATGCTTTGCGGGTGCTTTTCTGCAAAGGGGACAGAACGACTGCTCTGTATTAGGGAGAGGATGAATGGGTCCATTTATTGTGAGATTTTGAGCAACAACCTCCTTCCCTCAGTCAGAGCATTGAAGATGGGTTATGGCTGGGTCTTCCAACATGACAACGACCCGAAGCACACAGCCAGGATAACCAAGGAGTGGCTCTGTAAGAAGCATATCAAGTTTCTGGAGTGGCCTAGCCAGTCTCCAGACCTAAATCCAATATAACATCTTTGGAGGGAGTTGAAACTCTGTGTTGCTCAGCGACAGCCCCAAAACTTGACAGATCTAGAGGATATCTGTGTGGAGGAGTGGGCCAAAATCACTGTTGCAGTGTGTGCACACCTGGTCAAGAACTACAGGAAACGTTTGACCTCTGTAATTGCAAACAAAGGCTTCTGTATCAAATATTAACACTGATTTTCTCAGGTGTTCAAATACTTATGTTCAGCAGTGAAAAACAAATACATTCTTTAAAAATCATACAATGTGATTTCCTGATTATTATTTTTTGTATTCTGTGGGAATGCACCTACTATGTGAATTTCAGACCGCTCCATGATTTCTAAGTAGGAGAAGGAGAACCTGCAAAATTGCAGGGTGCTCAAATACTTCTGTTCCTCACTGTATATATATTTATATATTTTTTACTACTTTTGAACAAAACATCAATTGCTTTTGTATTGTCACCTTGTTTGTTTGTTTTTTCATCAATGGAAAGGCTTCTGTTTTGTTATGGGATGAGTTGCCACATTCATATGTACCATTTTTGGGGTACATGCCACTTTGTGCTGAATGTATAATATAATGGGTACCCGACCGCAATGACTGGGATAGGCGATGACCCCAAACCTGGTAATTTAATCTCTCAGATGCTACGATCAATAGCTATCACAGCATCTGTGTGGTTAGGGGGCTCCCTCCGCCTTCTGATCGGAGCCCCTACAGTGAAATCTTGGGGCTCTGATGAGTTGCCATGACAGTCCTGGACCTTGAGAAAGTTCTGATTAGCTTCCTGTAAAGCTTTGTCTGAGGCACAGCTTCCCAGGCAGCATGTCAGACTCTCATAGACTTTGGTAGTATTCCATTGAGGTTTATGCAACAAGTGATCAGAAGATCAGTTCAAGTCCCCAAAGGGGACTAAAGTTAATAGTGTAAATAAAAATATAAAAAAATTGAAATCACCCCAGTTTCCTAATTTTACATATAAAAAATAAATAAAAGGGAAAACTCTCAATACTGTTCTTTAACTGCAATGAACAAAGCACCTGCCTGTCCAGCACATGATCATAACAGATTTTATTTTCCAGGAAATAAACAGCAAAGCTTTATAATGAATGCAGGCAGAGATCTTGAATGTACATGTACAAAAGATATTGGAAAATTGTTTAACTATTGAATTATATTATCCATTTTAAGTCCAAAAACTCCCAAACCTCTTAAATGCACATTAGTTATAGAAAGAAAGAAAAAAAAAAAAAAAAAATTATATTATATAATTTTTTTTTTATTGTGCATCTGATTTATTAAAGGTGCTATCCCATGACAAACACTCATTCCCTACCCACAGGATAGCAGAGTTACAATTGCTGGGTTCCCCACCCATCATGAGAGTGCAGGCCCCATGCTACCCTGTATAAATGGATCAGTCACCTAGTATGTGGTTGTTCCATTCATGTCTGTAGGACTACTGGAGACAGCCAAGTACAGGTGCTCGACTATATCTAGCAGCTTTATTGAGATGATTGGATTAGCAGCGCACATATGCGTATGCTGCTCCATTTTTTTATATATAGATTTTTTAATACAAGATATAAAAGGAGATACAAAACTTGCCAATTCCAGTTAAGAATATCACATCTCATAATAAACAATTGTTCAGTATAATATCACGTCAATTTTTCAGTTAAATTCCCCCCCCTTCCCAATAGACCCCCAATATCCCAACCCTAGGTCATCGTCGGTGGGCCTCCCAACCAGACAGCTACTCCAATTGGGCCATACGTTCATATATCACCAACCTATTCATCAGAGCTCTCCACTCCGCAATCTCGGAGCTACTTTCCAAGCCCCATTTATTTAGTATCAGGACTTGCTAATTGAAGACCCACCAACCATCTACGTTTATCTTGTTTAGATTCAAAACTATTAGCAAATAAGCCAAATATTACTTGTTCTATACATGGTGTCCATCTTTGCGACAAATTGTTTCCTAGTTCTACATATACCTGTTGCCAGAAACTCTGAATGTATGAACAGTTCCAGAGAAGTTGGCAGTAACTTTCCGCTTCTCCGTGGCACTTCAAACATCTATCATGTTTTTCTCTATACATCTTAGATAGGGATAAAGTAGTATAGTATAACCGATGTATGCTCTTAAATTGTATTAGGCGGTATTTACTGGAGATGAAGGATTCTTTTATAATTTTGTATATTATTCCCCAATTTAGTGTCATGTTACCCAAATCCTTTTCCCATCTAGACACACTGTTAAATTTTATCACTGTGGGCAATTCTACCGGTATCTTGTGATATATTTGTGCAATAGTGAAAATAAACCCATTCTTTTTAAAACAAAAATCCCAAAAATTCTGATCTTAATATCCAGTAATTTTGTTCAGGAATTACTGCGAATTCACCTAGGTGTGAATTGTGCCAAATTGGAGTAAAGTGCAAACCATGTGTTATTCCCAAAATCATTTTGATTTTACACCAGCATTTATGTAGCATATCACTGATTGGGCAATATTTCCTCATTTTACCCAGATAGCCTGACTCCAATATACTAAAGATGTCTCTTAAAGTGCCTTTATATCCTCGGGTAAGCAGTTGGAGAGGGTGGTCTCTCCCCCCACTCATACACCACTGAAGTTGTGCTGCAATATAATATACCTGAAAAGAAGTGAGAGAGAGACGGCCGTCTCCTTCCGCCAACCACAGGTATTGTTGATTTATTCTTACACGTTTCCTGCCCCATATTAAGTCATTTATTAATTTCTCCAATAATTTGAAGAGTGACTCCTCGATCCAGATTGGGCAGTTAATCAATACATAAAGTGTTATCGGGAGTAAGACCATTTTCACAAGGGCTATCCTGTCAGCCTGTGATAACGGCAATTTCTGCCATGTCCTTATCCTATCTTTAATTCTATTAACCATAGGCATAGTATTGAGTATATTAACTCTTTGTAATAATTTTAACTCCAAGGTATTCTATATAGTCAGTGGTTGAGAGCACCCGTACTCTAATATCGTCTTTGGGCACTGATCTATCAATAGGGAGAAGTACAGATTTCTCCCAATTGATCTTGTACCCAGACAAAGATCCATAGTCATCAATAATCTCGATCACTGAAGATAAACCCCTCCATCCCGATTTCAAAAAAATAAGATCGTCCGCATATAAGCAAATCTTGTCATCCGTCCCTGTACCTCCAAATCCTTCAATGGTCTTTGCCGCCCTAATTTTGAAAGCTAAGGGTTCCATAAAGAGAGCAAATAATAATTGGGACAAAGGGCATCCCTGCCTGGTGCCACGATGTAAGTGAATTGTCTCAGAGCTAACTCCATTAATACTGATGCTGACAGAGGGGCACTGATAGAGCATATGGGCCCATTTAATAAAGTTAGACCCTAATTTCATCCTCTCCATAGCCTGCCACAGAAAGGGCCATTCCACCCTGTCAAAGAATTTTGCCGCATCCAGGGACAGGATGGAGCAGTCCTCCCCCTCACCATACTGGATATTAGTGAATACTCTACGAATATTAGATCTGGACTATCTCCCCGGGATAAAACCTGTCTGGTCAGGATGAACCAATTTAGTTATTTCCTTTTTAAGTCTGTTAGCCAGGAGCTTAGCTAGAATTTTATAGTCTATATTTAGTAGTGAGATTGGGCGGTAGGAGCCAACCTCCATACCGTCCTTATCTTTTTTTATAATGAGCGAAATTGAGGCTTCCATAAATGACGAGGGGAGGCTGCCTGAATCCCAAGAGGCATTTAGTACCTAAAGCAGGACTGGGAGAGTCTTGTCCCCAAAGCTTCTGTAGATTTCAAAAGGCAATCCATCTCTACCGGGGGCTGAGTTCCCCTTAGTACTCTTTAATGCTTCCTGTAATTCAATAAGAGAGATCGGGTTATTTAATACTTTTCTGTCCAATTCGGAGAGCTCTGGGCACACGGTACTATCCAAGTACGGGCCTATTCTATCCTCCTCATCTAATTCTGATTGGTATACAGCTGCAAAATATCTGGAGAATTCAAGTTTAATGGTGTCTTGATTATATGTTATATTCCCGTTTCTTAGTCTAAGACATCTGATTTTATTGTGCCCTTGTTGATTTGCAATCGTGGAGGATAATAAACTTCCATGCTTCCCTGATTCGCAAAATACTTTTTGCCCGGAGAAAAAAATCTTATGTAAAAAATATATATATTTAATGTAAGTAAAAATGTAAAGCAAAATTCCAAGAACTCAAACCCACTTTAGTTTTCAGCAAAACCTCATCTTTTGAGAAAAGTGTAATGTGGTTGTTGACTATCTACAGAAGCCCAACATGCCTTAATAGATTAATGAAGCCAATCCGTCAGTAAAAGAGTTTACGAAATTGTTTTCATGGATGTAAAGCAAATTTATGACAAGTTCTTTACATCAATTCATGTGGCGCTGGTTGAAAACATTGTCTGCTTTTCTGTATTTTCATGCTCAGATTGGGTTACTTGTCAAATTCTCACTGCTACAAAACTATCACAGAAATAAATAGTCATGTAAAGACTTGGATGTTTTCCTTTTGATACCACAATTTTTGTTTTAGTTGCACTGGGTTTTAGACTTTAATAAATAACCCCCTTCAAACTCAAATGCTCTCCATATGCCACTTTATCTGTCATGCCCAACCACTTATTAGTTATTATAATCTGTCCTTGTGCCTCTGCACTTCACAAAGTTTCTTTTCTCTAAACAGAATTCTCACATGGGTTTCTTTTTTGTTTCATTCTGTGTTATCGCCAGCAAGCAGAAAGTTAAGAATTGAGTCATACCATGGCAAATCTGTAAAGAATGAAATCTTTCAAAGGTCAGCTTCTCAAAGTTGTCTGTTGTTGACATTTAGGCATTTATTTCAGACGTTGCTGATAATTTTCTTGGAGATAATGTGGAAGACTAGCTCTGTTGATATGCAATTATGTGCATAATGAAATGCAAAAATGCAAATACATCAGTATATGCCAGTTGTTGGCTTGGCTTTTTGTCAGCCATGCAGACATCAACTGACTTTGATGGATAAAGAGTCATCACTTCTCGGAACATCCCTGATATCTTTTAACAGAACACATAGGACATGTTATCTCATGATGGTAATTAGCATCAACCTCGAAATGTGAAAGTTCCCCAGGTCAAATTTCCTGTAAATTCTGAAAAAAAAAAATCACAAAGGCTTAATTGCAACATTAATTTATTGTACGACTTGAAATTCAGCTGGCTTTCTCAAGTGAGCGGTGACTACAGTAATGTCTTCATTAAGAATGACGGCTCAAGCTAGTCCTGCTGACTCATAAATGAGGGTTACGCAGTCCAAAGTTTAATTCCATATATATCTTATATTTTACAGTAATTATAATAAAATGGTAAAATAAGTCTCGTCAAGTCAAATGTGTGACCAAACCACGAATTTACAGATGAAACTTAATTTTTTTTTTATTAATAAACTAAGAACTCTCTAGATTATAGTCTAATTGCAGACACTACAGTTATTCAGACTAATTATCCAAGAACTTCTGCTTGCCAAAAATCCATGCTAACAATTACAGGGTTATTAAAATATTAAGGGAGCTTGTTTTCTCTTTTTTACACACTCGTATTATCTGCTCATAAATGAGGGAATCTATTTTTACACTCATTTATAGTGTTAAACAGAACAAAAATACTTCTATATAAAGATTGCCACCTATTTTTTAACAATAATGCAGACATTTTTTTTGTTGCACGGCAAGAATTTCTTTTGGCTAATATCTGGAAAAAAATGTAAAGTGTTGCGGGGCAGTACAATGGCAATTGTATAAATCAGATTTAAAGGAGTTTTCTAGATGAAAAATATAAATGACCTATATCGTAGGTCATCAATATAAAATTTTTGGGGGTCTGACTCCTGGCTCCCCCACCAATTGCTTAAAGAGCCGATGGAGCTCCAGAGTGATGTGCCCTTTTCCTAGGATGTCACATTCATTAGACCTTTGTGCATTCATGAATGGGCCTAGGCTACTATACCAAGCACAGCTACTGCACAATGTATGCTATGGTATGTGCCGCGTCCTCTTCAAACATCTAACCAGTGCCTGGAATTGGACCTCCTCTTATCAGATATTAATGACCTATCGTGAAGAACGGTCATTAATGTAGTATACATGGAAAAAACCCTTTAACACCCTTAAGTACTTGGGCTACTTTGGCCCTTTTTTTTCATCAGCACTTACCCATAACTTTTTTAGTTTTCTACCAACATAGCAAGTTTTAGTGTTGTTGTTAAGCAAAGCAAAGTATCCAAAGTTGAGTTCTGTCCGAATTTTATGAAAAATGCGATTCTAAACGAAGCCGAATTTCCAAATTTTTTGTGGTAAAGAATAATTTTTCCTAAAATGACAGCTGGAGTTGTCTTAGAAAGAACAGGAAAAAAAAATAAAAAATAATCCCCTTAATATCCATATGATGATGTCCAGCATGATCACATGGTGATGTCATCACACTCAATACAGGTCCTTCAGCAGGTCTTTTTCAATTAAGAGAGGAGCAGACTGCCTATGCGGGAACAAGTGGATGAGGTGAGTAATTTTTTTAAACCCAAAAGGCTATATTGCACCAGTGTATTATTGTTTTTAACTGGCATTAGACGGGTGCACTTCTGTGTAAGCGGCCGTTAAAAATAGCCCTATTGATTGATAGGGTTTCAACATAGCGATTTGTGACAAATTAATTAGTCAAACTTTGGTGCAGTTGCCGAATTTTTCACAACTTTGCTCATTTCTAATAGCTATGTAAGGACATTTTTCTGTAGGACACATATTACATAGTTAATAGAGTTGAAAAAAGACATAAGTCCATCAAGTTAAACCAAGGGGTAGGTGGGGACGCAAATCCCAGAAGGAGTATTTTTAATGTTATTTTTTGGGGGGAACTAATAATGTGTTGAAATTTTTTTTTTGGGGCATGGGGAATTTAACCAGCTCAGGACTGCGTCATGGCGGCGGCCCTGTTATTCCTCCTGGACGGGCCGACGCATCCTCTCGCGAAAGGCGAGATTTCCTGTGAACACGCGCACACAGGCGCGCGCGTTCACAGGAACCGAAGGTAAACTAGTGGATCTGCAGCCTGCCAGCGGCGATCGTTCGCTGGCAGGCTGTAGATGCGATTTCTTTAACCCCTGAAGGGTATATTAGATGCTGTTTTGATAACAGCGTCTAATATACCCGCTACCTGGTCCTCTGGTGGTCCCTTTTGCTTGGATCGACCACCAGAGGACACAGGCAGCTCTGTAAAGTAGCACCAAACACCACTACACTACACCCCCCTGTCACTTATTAACGCCTTATTAACCCCTGATCACCCTATATAGACTCCCTGATCACCCCCCTGTCATTGATCACCCCCCTGTAAGGCTCCATTCAGACGTCCGTATGTGTTTTGCGGATTTGCGGATCCACGGATCCGCAAAACACATACGGACGTCTGAATGGAGCCTTACAGGGGGGTGATCACCCCATATAGACTCCCTGATCACGCCCCTGTAAGGCTCCATTCAGACATCCGTATGTGTTTTGTGGATCCGCGGATCCACGGATCCGCAAAACACATACGGATGTCTGAATGGAGCCTTACAGGGGGGTGATCACCCCATATAGACTCCCTGATCACCCCCTGTCATTGATCACCCCCCTGTAAGGCTCCATTCAGACGTCCGTATGTGTTTTGCGGATCCGCGGATCCACGGAACCGCAAAACACATAGGGATATCTGAATGGAGCCTTACAGGGGGGTGATCAATGACAGGGGGGTGATCACCCCATATAGACTCCCTGATCACCCCCCTGTCATTGATCACCCCCCTGTAAGGCTCCATTCACGGACACCGCGGATCTGCAAAACACGGACATCGGCAATGTGCATTCCGCATTTTGCGGATCCGCACATTGCCAGAACTATATAGAAAATGCCTTTTCTTGTCCGCAATTGCGGACAAGAAAAGGACATGTTCTATAGGCTCTACAAAAAACGCAGTGTTTGCCCGATCAGGCCTGATCTTATGCGCACACTTGCGTTCAGTCCGCCCCACCGCAGTGACAGAATTATTTTTTTTCTGATCACTTCAAAAACACCGTAAAATTGCTGCGGTGCTATAAAAATATCACTTTTAAGGGGCATGGCGAGTTCATAGAAGATTTATTTTTTTTGGCACAAGTTAGCGGAAATAGATCTTTTTTTTTGTTTTTTTGTTTTTTCTTACAAAGTCTCATATTCCACTAACTTGTGACAAAAAATAAAATCTCACATGAACTCACCATACCCCTCACGGAATCCAAATTTGTAAAATATTTTAGACATTTATATTCCAGACTTCTTCTCACGCTTTAGGGCCCCTAAAATGCCAGGGCAGTATAAATACCCCACATGTGACCCCATTTCGGAAAGAAGACACCCCAAGGTATTCGCTGAGGGGCATATTGAGTCCATGAAAGATTGAACTTTTTTTCACAAGTTAGCGGTAAGGGAGACTTTGTGAGAAAAAACTAAAAAAAATCTATTTCCGCTAACTTGTGCAAAAAAAAAAACAACTTCTATAAACTCGCCATGCCCCTCATGGAATACCTTGGGGTGACTTCTTTCCAAAATGGGGTCACATGTGGGGTATTTATACTGCCATGGCATTTTAGGGGCCCTAAAGCATGAGAAGAAGTCTGGAATCCATATGTCTAAAAATTCCCTCCTAAAAGGAATTTGGGCCCTTTTGCCCACCTAGGCTGCAAAAAAGTGTCACACATGTGGTATTGCCGTACTCAGGAGAAGTTGGACAATGTGTTTTGGAGTGTCATTTTACATATACCCATGCTGGGTGAGAGAAATATCTCTCTCAAATGACAACTTTGTATAAAAAAAAAAATGGGAAAAGTTGACGTTTAGAGAGATATTTCTCTCACCCAGCATGGGTATATGTAAAAATACACCCCAAAACACATTGCCCTACTTCTCCTGAGTACGGCAATACCACATGTGTGACACTTATTTGCAGCCTAGGTGCACAAAGGGGCCCAGATTCTAAAGATCACCTTTAGGATTTCACAGGGCATTTTTTACGCATTTGGATTCCAAATTACTTCTCACGCTTTAGGTCCCCTAAAATGCCAGGGCAGTATAACTACCCCACAAGTGACCCCATTTTGGAAAGAAGACACCCCAAGGTATTGCGTAATGGGCATAGTGAGTTCATGGAAGTTTTTATTTTTTGTCACAAGTTAGTGGAATATGAGACTTTGTAAGAAAAAAATATATATCTTTTTCCACTAACTTGTGACAAAAAATAAAAACTTCTATGACCTCACTATGACCTCACTATGCCCATCAGCGAATACATTAGGGTGTCTACTTTCCGAAATGCGGTCATTTGTGGGGTGTTCCTACTGTCTGGGCATTGTAGAACCTCAGGAAACATGAGAGGTGCTCAGAAAGTCAGAGTTGCTTCAAAATGCGGAAATTCATATTTTTGTACCATAGTTTGTAAACGCTATAACTTTTACCCAAACCAATAAATATACACTTATTGCATTTTTTTTTTATCATAGACATGTAGAACAATAAATTTAGAGAAAAATTTATATAGAAATGTAGTTTTATTTGAAAAATTTTACAACCGAAAGTGAAAAATGTCATTTTTTTGCAAATATTTCGGTAAATTTTGATTAATATCAAAAAAAGTAAAAATGTCAGCAGCAATGAAATACCACCAAATGAAAGCTCTATTAGTGAGAAGAAAAGGAGGTAAAATTCATTTGGGTGGTAAGTTGTATGACCGAGCAATAAACCGTGAAATTAGTGTAGTGCAGAATTGTAAAAAGTGGTCTGGTCATTAAGGGTGTTTAAGCTAGGGGGGCTGAAGTGGTTAAACAAAACCGTAATTCTTCTTTTTTGGGGATTAGTTTATTGGCTTTTGTTTTTGCTGTGTTCCATGTGCAGTATGAATGACAGTTTAACTTTATGCTGTGGTTCAGTACTAGAGATGAGCGAATTTTTCAAAAATTCGCCGGTTCGTCAAATTTTTTTGAATTTTTTTTTTTTATCTGAATATATTTGCAGCGAATTTCATTAAAAAACAGCTATTTTCTGGCTGCAGAGAGCCTTTATAGTGGTATAGAACACTGTGCCTTGCAGTAACACATACAGAGAGTCTGCTTTGGTAGTAAAATAATACTGTGAGTCCGTATGATATGCAGATGACAGACGTCGCTCTTAGAATCACTGCACACTTCACTTATTAGGGCAGTCACGGGCAGGGCCGTCTTTAATATTGATTGGACCCTGGGCAAAAATTTACTTGGGCCCCCTGGATCCCGCCTTCCCACACCTTAGCAGGCAATCACGCTCTCCATCACAACACACACACACAAAAAATCCACACATCAGGTAGAGTACAGTGAATGCAGTTCTGAAGACTCCAGCGGCTCAGGATCAGTGGTCTGGGCAGCTGGGCTCAGGCTGGAAGTGGGCACCGCTCTGTATGAAGGAGATCGGGACTCGGCTCACCCTAGTGTTACAGTGCACCCCAGCACCCCACAGTATGCAGTATAGCACCCTATAGTATACAGAAAGCCACAGTATGCAGTATAGCACCCTATAGTATACAGCACCACACAGTATGCAGTATAGCACCCCACAGTATATAGTAGAACAGTATAGCAGCCCACAGTATACAGCACCCCACAGTATACAACACCTCACAGTATACAGTAGAGCAGTATAGCACCTCACCGTATACAGCACCCCAAATTATACACGATACAGCACCCCACACTATACAGCCCCCCACACTATACAGTACAGCAGTATAGACTCCACAATTTACAGCACCCACAGTATACAGTATACAGCCCCCCACAGTATACAGCCCCCCACAGTATACAGTACAGCAGTATAGCACTCCACAATATACAGTATACAGCCCCCCACAGTATACAGTACAGCAGTATAGCATTCCACAATATACAGTATACAGCCCCCCACAGTATACAGGCCCCCACAGTATACAGCCCCCCACAGTATACAGGTCCCCACAGTATACAGGCCCCCACAGTATACAGGCCCCCACAGTATACAGCCCCCCACAGTGTACAGGCCCCCACAGTATACAGGCCCCCACACTATACAGGCCCCCACACTATACAGCCCCCCACAGTATACAGGCCCCCACACTATACAGGCCCCCACACTATACAGCCCCCCACACTATACAGCCCCCCACACTATACAGCCCCCCACACTATACAGCCCCCCACACTATACAGCCCCCCACACTATACAGCCCCCCACAGTATACAGCCCCCCACAGTATACAGGCCCCCACGCTTTACAGCACCCCAGTATACAGTAGTTTACAGTATATTAGCATAACAGCCCCTGTCACCTTTTTCTGATGTAATCTTCACAAAAAAAGCTCCACAGTTAAGGCAAACTTCTGTCACAACACTTCTGGTAGGACCTTGATGACCTCATAGCCATGTTACCAGTAATATTGCTAGGTTACTGGTCACATGGTGATGATGTCATCTAAGGTCCTAGAGAATCACAGCTCTCACAGTACGCCGCCTGGAGTGCCGGCAGGCATGGCAGCACCCCCTGTGTAGCTGACAGCCTGACACCCGGGGCAGTGGCTAGCAGGGCTCAAGAGGCAGCTGCCTTGGGCCCCCCAGGAGCAACTGGGCTCGGGGCAGCTGCCCCTTTTGCCCCTTGGTAAAGACGGCCCTGGTCACGGGGCCAAAACTGACCAAATAACTTGAGTATTAACTCAGACTTACAGGTCCATGTTAGCGTCAAGAAGAAGAGCACTCCTTTTACACCCTCATCAGCTGATTCCACATAGATGTCTACAGAACCTGTTCTATTAAATGCTTATACAAGTAGAGCCCCGCCCGACAGAGTGGAGAGGGTGTCAGCAGTAAGTTTGTGTTGAAGTTACTGATTATTTTGCCCTTCCTCTGATCTGTCAGAACAATAACCCACAAAAAACGGATCCTGATCCTTATGTGTTTTGGCTTCCAAATCATAAGCCAATTCTGATGCGACCATACAGGCCTTACAGCTGCTACACAGCTGCTACACAGACAGGATCCATTGTACGTCTCATTTTACCTTCCTTCTGGCCGATCAGAAGAAAGGTCAAATAAATGATGATTTCAAGAAGGCCAAACAAGGACAATAGCAACTAAGTATTAGAGTGGGGAGGGTGGTAACAGCATGAGAAGTCCACAAAGTGGCCCTATGACATAGTGGTGAGGTGGAAGCAGCATGAGGAGACCACCAAGTGGCACAATGGCAGGGTCTGGAGGTGGCGGCAACATCAGGAGGCCACAGAGTGGCACAATTACAAAGTGTGGAGGTGACAGCAGCAGTATGATTAGGTCACAGAGTGGCACGGTGACATAGTGTGGAGATGGCAGCATCAGGAGGCCACAGAGTTTTCAGGTGACATAGTGTGGAGATGGCAGCAACAGCAGTAGCATGATACCACAGAGTGGCATGGTGACATAGTGTGGACATGGTTGCATCAGGAAGCGACAGAATGGCAAGGTGGCATAGTGTGGAGATTTCAGCAACAGCAGCATGAAACAACAGAGTGGCAAGGTGATATAGTGTGGACATGGCAGCATCAGGAGGCCACAGAGTGGCAAGGTGACATAGTGTGGAGATGGAAGCAACAGCAGCAGCATGATACCACAGAGTGGCAAGGTGACATAGTGTGGACATGGCAGCATCAGGAGGCCACAAAGTGGCAAGGTGACAGTGTGGAGATGGCAGCAACAGCAGCAGCATGATACCACAGAGGGGCAAGATGACATAGTGTAGACATGGCAGCATTAGGAGGCCACAAAGTGGCACGGTGACATAGTGTGGAGATGGCAGCATCAGGAGGCCACAGAGTGGCATGGTGACATAGTGTGGACATGGCAGCAACAGCTGCATCAGCAGCATGATACGACAAAGTGGCACGGTGACATAGTGTGGAGATGGATAATCTAATCTGATGCATCAGGCATTGGTGGGTGGAAATCCTGACTGATCCACGCCTGATTCATCTTGACAAAAGTAAGTCTCTACGCATTCTGGGTGGACAGGCAAGTGCTTCTTGGGGTAACTATGGCCCCTGCCGCTCTAAACACCCGCTCTGATGCCCCACTACTGGCTGGGCAGCACAGCTTTTCCAGGGCAAACTCTGCAAGTTGCGGCCACAAATCCAGTTTGGCTGCCCAGTAGTCAAGTGGATCTTCTATGACGGCTGGCAGGGTGCTATCAAAGTATGCCACCACCTGCAGGTTCAGGTCCTGCTCCAGGTCTACCTTCTGCTGCTGGTGAGTAGTTTCTTCACTATGCGGGTGAAGAACGCTGCTCATCAGTGACTCTAGACAATACGAGAAAAATAGACGCAGTTCACATTTGGTGTAATTTGCGCTGAGAGCGTTTCTTGTCATATTTCACTGCAGTATGAGAAAAATAGACACTGCTGCTGGTCCTGCTGTCACTTGCGATGAAGTCGAAGATCCAGTCAACCAATCAAGAACTGCTGGGTTGCTGGTCACGACTGCTAGCTGATTATGCCTGCACCATAATCATTTACGCCTCTGACACTCCCCTGTGCAGGGCCTGGCACTTCTCTGTCTGACATACTTTTAGCTGAATTGAATAAATTAAAAGCAAATTAAAACACCCCTAAAAGCGCCAAATATATATTTCTTTTTTTACTAAGGCAACTAAAGGATTTGAAACTGGTAACGAAACGATTTCAGCGTAAATGACAGCAAAGGTGAACTGCGTATATATTTTTCGTATTGGACTAAAATAGGCCACTATATGATTTCTAAGTAAATAACAGAAAAAGTGAACTGCGAATATTTTTCTCTTTTTATCTAGAAATATGACAATAAGTGCTTTTAGCGCTAATAAAACAAAATGTGAATTGCGTTGATTTTTCTCGTAATGTAGTGAAATATGACAAGAAACTATTTCAGCGCAAATAACACCAAATGTGAACTGCGTCTATTTTTCTCGTATTGTAGTGAAATATGACAATAAACGCTTTTAGGGCAAATAACAGCAAATCAATTGTCACAACCAAGATAAGGGTTTTGGTCAGACCGATGCTATTTAAGTAGGCTAAACCCTAAAGTCCAAAAGAATAATCACAAAATGGGTAGCTTTATTAATACTTAACATTTATTTATTTAAAAGTTAAAATAATAGGCCCTTGATGTATAGAAAAAATCTAGACTGAGTGCAATTGGGATATTGCATACAACTCTCTGTTGGCATGCCAACACAGAGAGAAAAAATGGACCAAAAAAGGAGGAAGGGACAGATATATTGATAGGTTGAGAAGAGAGGAAGCGTAGTAAGAGGGACACACTGCTGAGTCTCAGCCCTAGATGTCCCTTATCCTAACTCCTCAACACACTAAAGATCTATCCCAACCCTAGTTAGCCCTACCTAGACCTGGACTGCCCAGCTTTGTCCGAAAGATAGAATGTGGTCCCTATTTCTAGAGAATAGCATACCGGATCAGATAAAGGAGGGCAGTATATAAAAGACTGACAAACAAAAATTATATATATATGTGTGTATGAGAAAACCTATATACATTGCGATGAATGAGCTATATAGGTACAGTGCTCAGGGATCAATGGTAGGTCCTAAGTTGATAAAGAGCGTCCCATAAATACATATATGACACAACCTATAAAATTTGTGATAAATAAACTCAATAGGTACAGTGCTCAGGGATCAATGGTAGGTCCCAAGTTGATAAAGAACGTCCCGACGGGTTTCCTTGAAGGTTAACAAATCTTCAGGGGACTACAACCTTTAAATGTATTGGTCACAAAATTTGACTGAATTGTATGTGTCACAAGTTCTGTCAAATATTTAAATTTCTGCAAGAGGTAGCTCTCAAGTATCCAGAGCAATAGCCACACTAATGATACACAGAAATATTGTCATTTGACCAGAAAGGACTCAAAGGACCCCCCCATGACCACCTGAATTCAGGGTCATAGACACAATGGTTACCAAGTAGCTGGGTCTAGAGTCATTTCGGTTAAAAGACATTCAAACTAACACGTGACCACCTGTTTGAGGGTCACTAGTTTGATTCATCAATCAGCAAAAATAATAAAGTGACTATCTGTTCAAAAGTCAATCATAAGACATGGTATAACAGATAGACCACCAGTTTAAATAAAATCCAGGTCTAAGACAATACAAATGACCTGAGTTGCACTCAGAGAAACCAAAGAGGCTGTCTCTCAAGCATTGAATCAGCTTTGCTGGTGTATTATCGCCCACCAGATGATGTTAAAACACAGTTCAATGCTATGTGCCAGAAAGCGCTTGTACAGCGATAAGGTTTGAGCACATGCAGTCAGCAAGGTACTTATCTGTACAGTCGTGATACACCAACTGTTCACAGAGGGGTGCGGGTGTCACGCCTCGGCATTCCGCGTATGTTTCACATAAAAAATGTCACCACTACGCAATTCGGTCCATACAGAAAAATGAGGTGTACAATCACCCATCAATTCCCCCCCCCCCCCATAAAAACATGTTTGAAATAAAAAATTTCATCACTACGTAATTCGGTCCATACAGATAAAGGACGTGTACAATCACCCATCAATTTTCCCCAAAAAAGCCTGTTTCCCATAGAAAATTTCACCACTACGTAATTTGATCTATACAGCTAAAGGAGGTGTACAATCACCCATTAATTTTCCCCCAAAAAGCATGTTTCACATAAAAAATTTCACCACTATGTAATTCGGTTCATACAGCAAAAGGAGGTATACAATCAACCATCAATTGTACCAAAAAAAATGTTTAAAATAAAAAATTTCACCACTACGTAATTCGGTCCATACCGCATAAAGGGCTTTACAACAAATAACTGCACAGCTGAATGGCAAATAGGCCCTTATTTTTTTCCACTTTTACACTACACAAGGCTTTTCAACATATAAGTGCAACGCTGAACGGCTAATATATTTTTCTTTTGCCACTAATACATGGCAGACAGAGCTTTAGAATATATAACTGCACCGCTGAACGGCAATTAGGCACTTATTTCTTTTTTCTACTTTTACACTACACAAGGCTTTTCAACATATAAGTGCAACGCTGAACGGCGAATATATTTTTCTTTTGCCATTAATACAGGGCAAAAAAGGTCTTTAGAATATATAACTGCACCGCTGACCGACAAATATATTTTTTCCACTAACACACACCACAAAAGGCTTTAGAACAAATAATTGCACCGCAAATATATTTTTTCTTTCTCAACTAATACACGCCACAAAAGGCTTTAGAACATATAACTGCACCGCTGACCGGCAAATATATTTTTCCTTTTCAACTAATACACGCCACAAAATGCTTTATAACATAAAACTGCACCGCTGACCGGCAAATATATTTTTTCTTTTTCAACTAATACGTGACAAAAAGGGCTTTAGAACATATAACTACACCGCTAAACAGCAAATATATTTCACTTTTGCCACTAATATACAACAAAAAGGGATGTAATTTTAGCACTTCACCACACAACGGCTAATAAGCCCTTTTTTTACCACTAATACAAGCCAGCAAATGCTTTAGAATATATAACTGCAACGTACAAGGGCAAATAAAACGTAGTAATATTTCCTTGTAATAAACCCTGTTAATGCCTATTTCAAACAGCACTTGAACCCTAATAAGAACGATTTGCTGAAATTACAGAGCTGTATAAAGGCAATTTTGATCCCCAGTCAGTGCAGCAAGGTGTACTAGGATTGTTGATATTACCCAGGCTGTAACCTCCCCTACTGAACCCTGTTCAGCATAAATGCTGTGGAATTATTCCTCCCTATCCTTTCCCTACACCTTGCACTCGTAAATTGTTTATTTAGCACAGTGAAGTTTTTTCTAGCACTGTTCCTAGCGCCTGCTGACGTCTCTCCCTGCACTAAGTACACTGGTAAATGGCAGAATCTAAGATGGCTGACGCTATTTATAGGAATGTGACATCACAGGGCTGGCTGGCTGCTGATTGGCTGCATGAATTCCCAGAGTTCCTGGCTCTATGTCCTCACACGTGCAGCAGCCATTTTAGGAAAAAATGCGATTTGTTACTGCGAAGAGTGAGGAAATTCGGCTTCGGTGCAAATTGAATTTTTCCTGAAAATCGCATCGAATTTCTCTTCGTTAGCTTTGATTCGTCTATCTCTAATAACTACATTTCACATAAGCAATCATTGTACTATGAAAGTCAAGCAGATTTCATATCTTCTCTTTTCTGGTGAACCTCTCAGAATATCTACATACCTATGTGTATTGAGTTGATTCCAAAGGATTTGATCTGATATCTGATTCGATATTTGTTGTTATGAGGATTTCTATTGTGTGCACTGCGGTGTCCGCTGCGGACAGTGAGATTAGCTGCGCCACATCTCCAGTGTAAAGTGTGCGCATCCAAAAAATATCTGTGACATCCAGTGTACTTTTTGAATAGACGGTGTCTGCTGTGGACAGTGAGATTAGCTTCCCCACATCTCCTGCTTAAAGAGTGCTCATCCCGAAAATACCAGTTTCATCCAGTGTACTTTTTCCGTAGACTTTGTCCGCTTCTGACAGTGATCTTGCCAGGGCCACATATGTAGTGTAATGTTTGCGATAAAAAAATATTTCTGTGATATACATTGTACCTTTTCCGTAGACGGTGTCCGCTTTTGACAGTGACCTTACCAGGGCCACATCTGCAGTGTAATCTGTGCGCTTCACAAATTTATCTGTGAAACACAATGTCATTTTTCCGTAGACTGTATCCGCTTTTGACAGTGACCATACCAGGCGG
This sequence comes from Bufo bufo, assembly GCF_905171765.1. NCBI lineage: Eukaryota > Metazoa > Chordata > Amphibia > Anura > Bufonidae > Bufo > Bufo bufo. Next base: position 706,537,430 of record NC_053389.1, read on the forward strand.
TATCTGCAGTGTAAAGTGTGCGCTTCAAAAATGTATCTGTGACATACAATGTAACTTTTCCGAAAACGGTGTCCGCTTCTGACAGTGACCTTACCAGAGCCACATCTGCAATGTAATGTGTGCGCTTCAAAAATTTTAAATGACATACAATGTAATTTTTCCGTAGACGGTGTCCGCTTCTGAGAGTGACCAGACCAGGGCCACATCTGCAGTGTAACGTGTACGCTTACAAAATTGATCTGTGTCATACAATGTCATTTTTCCGTAGACGGTGTCCACTTCTGACAATGACCATACTAGGGCCACATATGCAGTGACATATATTGTAATTTTTCCGTAGATGGTGTCCGCTGCGGACAGTTAGATTAGCTGCGCCACATCTCCTGCGTAAAATGTGCTCATGCCTAAAATATCAGTAACATCCAGTGTAATTTTTCTGTAGACTTTATCTGCTTCTGACAGTGACCTTACCAGGGCCACATATGTAGTATAACGTGTGCGATTCAAAAATATTTCTGTGTCATACATTGTACCTTTTCCATAGACGGTGTCGGCTTTTGACAGTGACCTTACAAGGGCAACATCTGCAGTGTAACGTGTGCGCTTCAAAAATTTATCTCTGACATACAATGTAATTTTTCCGTAGACGGGGTCCGCTTCTGACAATGACCATACCAGGGCCACATCTGCAGTGTAACGTGTGCGCTTACAAAATTGATCTGTGTCATACAATGTCATTTTTCCGCAGACGGTGTCCGCTTCTGACAATGACTGTACTAGGGCCACATCTGCAATGTAAAGTGTGCGCTTCAAAAATTTATCTGTGACATATATTGTAATTTTTCCGTAGACGGTGTCAGCTGCGGACAGTGAGATTAGCTGCGCCACATCTCCTGCGTAAAGTGTGCTCATGCCTAAAATATCAGTAACATCCAGTGTAATTTTTCTATAGACTTTATCTGCTTCTGACAGTGACCTTACCAGGGCCACATATGTAGTATAACGTGTGCGATTCAAAAATATTTCTGTGTCATACATTGTACCTTTTCCATAGACGGTGTCCACTTTTGACAGTGACCTTACAAGGTGTGGGGATCCGCTCTGGTAGGCAGTGGTAGCGAGTGCAGTATAGAGGCATCACAGACCGGTCTTGGTGTAAAACACAATGCTTTGTTTATTCACACGGTGCATATTTGTGAAAGACGGTGCAGTTCATAGGGAGGGTGGTCACACACAGCAAAATAATAGTTCAAACACAGCAAGTCCCTGCTGCAGGCTACTTGAGGCCTGTTTCAGTCCCATAAAGCAAAGTCTATTTAAAGCCAGGAGTAATGTCACCTTTTCTCCTTGGTGAAGTAAGTCCATGGGTCCGGCTCCTAGCCACAGGACATGGATCCCTCCTGGATTCAGCTGCGGGTCCCTGCACACTCCTTTACAGGCCTCAGCACGCAGCCCAGCTCACCTCCACTCCTCACTCTCACAGCCAGAGAACACAGAAGCTCCACACTGTGCACCACACCCTTGTTGCTGGTCAGGTTTTAACCCTTTCCTGCAAAACCTGGCCTGGACCGTGGGGAGACAGGCACCCGCCCGCATATCTGCCTGCTCCCAATAAGAGCCGGCCCGGATCCGTTGTTAACAGCGTAACCGCTGCAAAATGCACTTTTCCGGCTCTTACTCCTTTGGGGCCAGGACCCCCGCTGGCACGTACCTCCCGTTTACCACCACCCCAGGTACTCTCCTACATATCCCCCCCTTTGTTCAACCCTGAAGGGTTGCACACCCTGTTCAATCCTGAGAGGTTGGACACACGTACAACAGTGTACCCGGGACAGGGCATCGGCATTCCCCTGTAAGCGGCCTGCCCTGTGTTCGACACTGAACTTAAAATTCTGGAGGGATAAGAACCATCTGGTGACCCGGGCACTCCCCTCCTTGGCCCGGCTCATCCACTGAAGAGGGGAATGGTCGGTCACCAGACGGAACCTTCTCCCTAACAGATAGTACCTAAGGGACTCGAGGGCCCACTTAATGGCCAGGCATTCTCTCTCTACCATGCTGTACCTGGTTTCCGCTGGGGTGAGTTTGCGACTCAGGAAGACAACAGGGTGTTCCTCCCCACTGATTTCCTGAGAGAGTACTGCCCCTAGGCCCACTCCAGAGGCGTCCGTCTGAACGACAAATTCCCGTGTGAAGTCTGGTGTCACCAAAACCGGGGACCCACACAGAGCCGACTTCAAACGGGAGAATGCCTCTTCCGCCTGCTCATCCCAGCGGACCATCACAGTCTTCCTCCCCTTTAAAAGTCTTGTCAATGGGGCCGCCACTGTGGCAAAGTTGGGGATAAAGCGCCTGTAATATCCTATCATCCCTAGGAACGAACGTACTTGCTTGGTGGTAAGAGGTATGGGCCAGCTCTTGATCGCCTCAACCTTGTCTACCTGGGGTTTGACAACTCCCCGCCCAATCACGTATCCCAGGTACCGGACCTCCTCGAACCCGATCGAACATTTTTTTGGGTTGGCCGTCAGTCCGGCTTTTCTAAGTGAATCGACTACGGCCTGTACCTTGGGCAGGTGACTCTCCCAGTCCTGGCTAAACACGATGATGTCGTCCAGATATGCCGAAACATATGGACGATGGGGCCGTAGGATGACGTCCATCAATCGCTGGAAGGTGGCTGGAGCGCCATGTAGGCCAAAGGGCAAAACTTGGTACTGAAATAACCCCTCGGGGGTGACAAAGGCAGTCTTCTCCTTTGCCGCCTCCGTGAGAGGCACCTGCCAATATCCTTTTGTGAGGTCGAGGACCGAGAAATAGCGAGCTTTCCTTAGCCATTCTATGAGCTCGTCTACCCGGGGCATGGGGTAGGCATCGAATTTCGACACTTCGTTGAGCTTTCTAAAGTCATTGCAGAAGCGCAGAGTACCGTCAGGTTTTGGGATGAGGACTATGGGGCTGGCCCACTCGCTCCTTGACTCCTCAATCACCCCTAACCTCAACATCGACCTTACTTCTTCTGAAATGGCCTGTCGCCGGGCCTCCGGTACACGATACGGCTTTAACCGTACCCTGACGTGGGGCTCGGTGACGATGTCATGTCGGACTACCGAAGTTCGACGAGGAAGCTCAGAGAACACGTCCCTATTTCGACTCACCAACTTTTTGGCTTCCTGAGCTTGTTTGGTCGACAGACCACCCGCTATCTTTACCGCGGAGGTGCCCTCCGGGACCTCGGGTGGAGCTGGGATCTTCCCCGCAGACAAGACAGTGCTTGGGCCGTCCCCAATGAGACACTCCCTATCTCTCCACGATTTCAGTAAATTTACATGATATACCTGTTCTGGCTTCCGCCGGCCTGGCTGGGATATCTTGTAATTCACTGGCCCTACCTTCTCTTTCACCTCGTAGGGACCTTGCCACCGTGCCAAAAACTTACTGTCAATGGTGGGGACTAGCACCAGTACCCGGTCACCCGGGTTAAATGTCCGGACCTGGGCACTCCGGTTGTATACCCGGCTCTGTGCCAGTTGGGCGGCCTCCATGTGTTACCGGACGATTGGTAGGACTGTCTCGATACGGTCCTGCATCTTTTCTATATGCTCTATAATACTCTTGTGTGGGGTGGGCTGTTGCTCCCACGCCTCTTTAGCGATGTCCAGCAACCCTCTTGGCCGTCGACCGTACAATAGCTCGAAGGGCGAGAATCCCGTAGAGGCCTGGGGCACTTCTCGCACTGCGAACAATACGTACGGCAGCAACAAGTCCCAATCCTTTCCGTCTTTGGCTACGGTTCTTTTAAGCATAGTTTTCAGGGTTTTGTTAAAGCGCTCCACTAGTCCGTCGGTTTGAGGATGGTATACGGACGTGTGTAACCGTTTAACCCCTAAAAGCTTGCAGAGCTCCCTCGTCACCTTAGACATGAAGGGTGTCCCCTGGTCGGTCAGGATCTCTTTTGGAATCCCCACTCTTGCGAACATGCCCATGAGTTCTTTAGCTATGAGCTTAGCTGAAGTATGACGTAGTGGGATCGCTTCAGGATATCTGGTGGCATAGTCTAAGACCACCAAGATATGCTGGTGCCCTCTGGCCGACTTGTTTATGGGGCCTACCAGATCCATCCTTATTCTGTCGAAGGGGACCTCAATGATGGGCATGGGTACTAGGGGACTGCGATAGTGGGGTTGGGGGCTCGTCATCTGACACACTGGACAGGATTGGCAAAACCTTTTGACCTCCTCATAAACCCCGGGCCAATAGAACCTTTGCAGAATCCGCTCTTGTTTTTTTTTTTACGCCCAAATGTCCTCCCAGCACGTGGGAGTGGGCCAAGTCCAGTACCACACGGCGGTATGTCTCGGGTACCACCAGCTGCTCCACTACCTCGTGCTGCACTTTGTCCACCCTATACAGCAGGTCCTGGTTAAAAGCCAAATGGGGAAACACCGAGTCGGCCCCTGGGTGCTGAGCCACCCCATTTACCACTGTCACCCCTTCCCTCACCCGCAATAATGTCGGATCCTGGAGCTGGGCGGTCCCGAACGTGTCACGGGATACCTCCAGGTCCGGGATGGACGGGGTTTCCACGGATTCGCCTGCCAACACCTCTAGGGGAAACCTATCGGGATGACACTCTACAGGTGATGTGGTGACCCCTACGGCTGGTATCCCCGCATCGGGATCCTCAGGCACTGGGCCAGATTGTCGTCTGTCCCTAAGGGAAGGCATATCGCTCTTCCATAGAGTCCAGAATAAAGGAAAATCCCTTCCCAGTATTGCGGCATAAGGGATTTGGCGTCCCACTCCGACGACATGCTGCACCTCTTTGCCCAACACGGACATGGTAACCCTGGCAGTGGGGTACTCCCGGCGATCCCCATGGATACAGACAATGGACAGGGTTTGCTTCTCTGGGAGTGTCTCAGACACTAAGGACTCATGCACTAGGGTTACCAGGCTCCCAGAGTCCAGCAAAGCATTCATCGGATGCCCATCGATCAAGACTTGGCACAGAGGTGGCATATCGGCGTCCGGCCAGGCATCTGCGGTACATACAGGCCGGGCAAAGAAAGAGGACCGGCGAGCGAACCCGCAGTCCATGGGTTCAGGTGTTTGAGGACAGTTCGCTGCCCTATGTCCCAGGCCGTGGCAGTGCCAACATTGAAACCCTGTGGTCCCTCCCCGGTCTCTCTTCCCTGGAGTAGGACTAGCCTTCCCCCTCCTTTGTGGTTGGGTCCCTTTTTCCGGATCCCTAGCCTGAGAGGGAGCCTGACGGGATTCCCGTACCTGCGTTGAGTCCCGCACCAAGTCCTGGGTCGCCACATACCTCTCGACTAGGCTTACTAACTGATCCAGGTTGCCGGGGTCTCCCTGACCAACCCAGCGCTGTATGGCCCTTGGCAGGGTCCGCACCAAACGATCGAACACCACCCGTTCCACCATCTGCGAGGGGCTCAATGTCTCAGGCTGCAGCCATTTTTTTACTAGGTGTAACAGGTCATAGGCCTGGGACCGAGCAGGCCGGGACTCAGAGAAGGCCCACTGGTAGACTCGATGTGCACGCACATAGGTATTAACCCCAAGACGAGCCAGCACCTCCCCCTTCAGCCTCTTATAGCTCTTGGCTTCCTCCTGACTGAGGTCGAAGTAGGCCTTTTGTGCGTCTCCCACTAAAAATGGTGCTACTACTTCGGCCAACTGTTCTGCAGGTAACCTTTCCTGTTCCGCAGTGCGTTCGAAGACCATCAGGAATGCCTCGATATCATCCTCGGGGCCCATCTTTCTTAACGCTGAGCGCACCTTATCCCGGGCAGCAGGTAGGACTGCGGTTCCCCCTGGGACGGCTTGTTGTTGTAACACACGCATGGACTCCTGCATAGTCGCCAGTTGCTGGGTCAGTAGACTATTCAACTGCCGCTGGTCTCTCAGGGCTTCCTCATGTCTCCGAGTAGCCTCCTCATTACTTTGCACCAAGTGTCTAATGGCTTCCTCCATCTTATCTGGAGCCACAAAACTTGCCGGCTTAATATATGACATACAGTTCAAACAACACAATTTTTCGGCCTTACTGCTGTTTGCCTGCATCCTCCACCAATTGTGGGGATCCGCTCTGGTAGGCAGTGGTAGCGAGTGCAGTATAGAGGCATCACAGACCGGTCTTGGTGTAAAACACAATGCTTTGTTTATTCACACGGTGCATATTTGTGAAAGACGGTGCAGTTCATAGGGAGGGTGGTCACACACAGCAAAATAATAGTTCAAACACAGCAAGTCCCTGCTGCAGGCTACTTGAAGCCTGTTTCAGTCCCATAAAGCAAAGTCTATTTAAAGCCAGGAGTAATGTCACCTTTTCTCCTTGGTGAAGTAAGTCCATGGGTCCGGCTCCTAGCCACAGGACATGGATCCCTCCTGGATTCAGCTGCGGGTCCCTGCACACTCCTTTACAGGCCTCAGGCCTCAGCACGCAGCCCATCTCACCTCCACTCCTCACTCTCACAGCCAGAGAACACAGAAGCTCCACACTGTGCACCACACCCTTGTTGCTGGTCAGGTTTTAACCCTTTCCTGCAAAACCTGGCCTGGACCGTGGGGAGACAGGCACCCGCCCGCATATCTGCCTGCTCCCAATAAGAGCCGGCCCGGATCCGTTGTTAACAGCGTAACCGCTGCAAAATGCACTTTTCCGGCTCTTACTCCAGCGGGGCCAGGACCCCCGCTGGCACGTACCTCCCGTTTACCACCACCCCAGGTACTCTCCTACAAAGGGCAACATCTGCAGTGTAACATGTGCGCTTCAAAAATTTATCTGTGACATACAATGTAATTTTTCCGTAGACAGGGTCCGCTTCTGAGAATGACAATACCAGGGCCACATCTGCAATGTAATGTGTGCGCTTCAAAAATTTTAACTGACATACAATGTAATTTTTCCGTAGACGGTGTCCGCTTCTGACAGTGACCATACTAGGGCCACATCTGCAGTGCAACGTGTGGACTTCAAAAATTTATCTGTGACATACATTGTAATTTTTCCGTAGATGGTGTCCGCTTTTGACAGTGACCTTACCAGAGCAACATCTGCAGTGTAATGTGTGCGCTTACAAAATTGATCTGTGTCATACAATGTCATTTTTCCGCAGACGGTGTCCGCTTCTGACAATGACCATACTAGGGCCACATCTGCAGTGTAACGTGTGCGCTTAAAAAATTTATCTGTGACATACAATGTCATTTTTCCGTAGACGGTGTCCGCTTCTGACAGTGACCATACCAGAGCCACATCTGCAGTGTAACCTGTGCACTTCAAAAATTATCGGTGACATACAATGTAATTTTTCCGTAAACGGTGTCTGCTTCTGACAGTGACCATACCAGGACCACATCTGCAGTGTAACGTGTGCCTTCAAAAATGTATCTGTGACATACAATGTAATTTTTCCGTAGACGGTGTCCGCTTCTCACAATGACATGACTTGGGCCACAACTGCAGTGTAATCTGTGCGCTTCAAAAATGTATCTGTGACATACAATGTAATTTTTCTGTAGACGGTGTCCGCTTCTGACAGTGACCATACCAGGGCCACATCTGCAGTGTAACGTGTGCGCTTCAAAAATGTATCTGTAACATACAGTGTACTTTGTCAGCTTTCAAACCATATTCCCCATGGAACCCAAAGACTTTGGTTTCCCAGAAGCAGCTCAGCGGTCATGGGAATAACGCCGCCGGATCGCCGGTCGTCATTGTTTATGGTCAGAACTACGACGGTATCTGATCGTCTTCGAACCTCCCACTTTCATTTTTGATTAATGAAAATATTCTTGGCAAATGCTTTCGCTTTGGTTCGTCTTGCTCGGGTCCAAGAATTTCACCTCTAGCGGCGCAATACGGATTCCCCCGGCCGTCACTCTTAATCATGGCCCCAGTTCCGAAAACCAACAAAATAGAACCGGAGTCCTATTCCATTATTCCTAGCTGAAGTATTCAGGCGACCCGGCCTGCTTTGAACACTGTAATTTCTTTCAATGGTCAACTAAGCAGCAGGCACTCGCATATAATTTTTTAGATGGTCAGATCACCTGCAGGCCCTCGCATATAATGTTTTAGAGGGTCAGCTCACCTGTATGCCTTCACCTACAATATTTTACAGGGTCAGCTCATCTGCAGGCCCTCACCTAATCATACCTAATAGGTAATTTGCGTTCATGCTGCCTTGCTTGGATGTGGTAGCCGTAGCCATTTCTCAGGCTCCCTCCCCGGATTCGAACACTGATTGCCCCTTACCCGTGGTCACCGTGGTTGGCACCGAAAATAACATCAAAAGTTGATAGGGCAGACATCCGAATAGATTGTCACCCTCACGGGGACGTGCGATCGGCCCCAGGTTATCTAGAGTCACCAAAGCGGCAACAGGCCATAATGTTTTAGATAGTTATATCAGCAGGCGCTTGGCCATCAATCATAATTTTTCAAGGCTATGTATGGTGCACTCCTTAATGTGTAACAAAGGGTGTATTGGAGTGCCGGTTCCTTGTAATTTTTGGCAGCTCTTTCACTTAGTGCATAGGCTTTATGAGTGTAGGAGTCCCACTACCTGAACAATTGTACTACAATGTGAATAAAGTCCCTCCTTTATGTGATATATAGGTTGTATTGGATTGCCTCTTCCTTGTAATTTTTGGCAGTACTTGCACTTTATATACAAGCAAATATACAGGAAAGAATGTTTCCTAACAATGTTTCCTCTATAATCGATTTTATATTTGGTTTTGTGCGTATTATTGTCAGTCTGTAAAAGTGGCATACTACTCGGACAACATCGTTCCCAGCAACAACCTGGGGGTCCAAGATGTATCCAGACATCCTCCCCATGCTGTTCACGAACCGTTTTGGTGGTATTTCCATCAATTTCTGACCTTTTCCTATGAGAAGGGGGTGCCTGGTTTAATGCTCGGGTTCTCCCATTGACTTCCATTATACTCGGGTGCTCGGCAGAGCACCCGAACATCCCTCAACAGGCCCTAGTCTCCTAGCTGTATGAGCCCCCTTCAAAGGTAAGAGGACTCATACCCACATGCCTAGAGGTCTAGGAATCCCTGCATTGCCCTACAGATGGTGACAGGGCAGAGAATGCCTGTACATCCACGACATGGATGACAGGCGTCTCCAGAGGCCCAGTAGCTGACAGGGTGCAAGACTATGGGTGAAACAGTACAGCAGGTAAGTAACACAGCAACATAACAAATGCTATCCACACTTACCTGCTGCAGCCGAGATGGAAGGACGGCTCCAGGCTGGAAGCCCACAGTCTTGCTTTTGCTTAAAACCCTCCGGGAAAGCAAGCCCCTTTCGGAGCAGGCACACCACAACACAAACCTCCAAACAAGGACCACACCAAAACAACATACACCAGGTGAAGGAGGGATAACAGAAACAGACCAGAGGGGACACACAGACAGAGCAAGGGAAACAATATAATAAATAAGGGTGGCTCACACAGACCAAGACATTCAGCCAGGGAGCAGAGCTCCAACACAGACTGACAACAAAATCAAACTGACCTCATTCTCCACCACACCAACATATAAAGAGGCCTGAGGTCACACCCACCAAGCCTAAAAAACACACCTTAACCCTGTGCATACCAAAATGGGGAAACACCACATCCAAGGAAAAGTGCCTCACATGCAAACCACGTTGCCAAAGGCAACTGCACGTGAAGACACAGATTAATGACCTAGCCAAGGGTCGTGACACTATGGTGCTCGATCAACACTAGTCTTCCACTGTCAAAATCCAGGAAATTTCAGGAAACACCTGCTCAACACACACACTGGACCTTTCCAGAAATGTTCTGGTTGTTGAGCCGAAACCAGCAAGTGGAGAGGTGTGGGGATCATAACAGTGTTGGCATGATAGTGGTGGGGGACTGGTGAGGGTGAATGTAACTTATTTTTAATATAGAAAAAAATGAACACCACTGGACAACCTCTTTAAAGGGAGCATGTCATCTGGTTGGGAGCCAGGTGTGTCCCCTGTGTAATGAAGCAAGGTGTACAGTCTTTGGCTTCATCGGTACAGTGAGTATGCTCTTGCCAATGGAAGATAAATCCAGACTCTCCTTCTGGTAAGTTCGAGTTTCATTTATTAATCTATGAAAGGATAGGAGGTTTTTGCTATGGGGACGTTTGGGACCCTAAACCCCAATTGTATAATGGCATGTATAATGGTTTTCTCATAATGATGACCTATGCTCAGGATAGACTTCTGGTACTCCCATCGATCAGCTGCTTTAATGGGATGGAGTAGCTGTAGTTACACTCTGGTCCATTCAATTGAATGGTACAGAGCAGCTGTAATTAGACTGTTCCGCTGCAATGTTGACGGCAAGCTGGTAAACAATAAAATGAACGTGGCATTAGTACGCGGTGCCCAATCTTTTCAAACAGCTGATTGTTGGGGGTGCCGGAGTTGGACCCCCACCGATCTAAAATTGATGAACTATGCTGAGGATAGGTCATCAATATGAGAAAACCAAACAACCCCTTTAAGTTTGTTATGTCATTAGTAGCATGCTTTTTTTTGTTTATCCTTGTTTGTAATGGTCCTACAGTCCAGCCACACTATTATGAATGTGCAGACTGTTCCCTGACATTGGAGTGTCTTATACTGCAGCTGGTTTTTAGCACGGCTGGTAGGTAACTGTGATCTACAACTTGCAAGCGGCCCTGCTGTTTGTTACTGGCAATTAAATTCAGTGGTGCCTTTCTTCCATTCAAAGAAGGGTCTTTATGCTTTAAATCCGACTCTTCTAAAACTCCCCACTTGTGTTGCTCTCGTACAAAAAAAAAAAAAAAAGCTCAGACTGACAGATTATCGCAAGGCAGTTAAGCATGTAATTGCTCAAATGAGTTAAAATCCCTTCAAATATCTGTCTTTGTACCTCATCACACCACTTCACGGACTCAAATATTTGACAATTGATGAAGATAAAACTAAAAGGATCTTCATTAGCTACCAACCACCGTGACAAGCTTCTTTCAGCTGAAGGCTGGCAAATTTTGGAACTTATTATCTACTTAAAAACTGTAGGAAAGCAAAAGAAATACTTCTGCAGTTTAAAAGAGAGAAAAGTGGAAGCTCAGGGGCACAATATACAATCATCTGATGCTTGCTAGCCCTGAAATTAATTGTATAATGCTGACACTTGGAAAGCTTTGTTTACTGCTCACAGTAAGCAGCAAGAAAGCCTCTGTACACCGGTTTCTTCATTATTATCTTCCCACATCTCTAGGTTTTTATCCCAACAGGAAGGTGTGCATTGTGAGGAAAGTTAGGTGTTGTAGTAATCATGTCTCCTTTTCAGTTTTCACATATTCTTTTGTTGGGCTTAAATGATCAGAGAAATTAGAAAAAGAACTACTGTTTTGTAGATTTCTTTGTAAAACAGATATTTTTTATTGACAACATAAGGAACTCCAAATGGAGGATTGTTTTGTTACTTTTATTTTCATAAATTAGTCAAAAGCCTAGGACCAGGGTTATTGCACCATAGGTTTCTCTAGTTCTCTAACTCTGCTTCTGAGGAACCTCAAAAGGAAACAAAAAGCACCAGTAGGATGGCTGTCTATAAGTAACCTAACACCCTACCCTGAAGGGTAGGTATGAATATACTGAAAAATATTCTTCATCAGTGGTAAGAAAGTATTTAAAAAGAAATCTGAGAGATACTGGCTGTTAGAGACACAATTTCAATTTGGACGCTTTGCTGAATTTTCCCCCAAAATTAAATTCAATCCAAATGTATTCATGACAAGGAGCATTCAAAATTAGCTATTTCTATAAAGAACCATGCAGTGGCCCAATATTCTACTATAGAGTGAAAGTGCACTCCTTTTACACCGTCAGTTGATTCCAAATAGATTTCTACAGAATCTGTTCTGTTACATGCTGATACAAGTAGTGACCCCATGACAGAGTGGAGACTGTGTCAGCAGTAAGTTTGTGTTGACGTAACTGTTTAATTTTCCCTTCTGATCTGTCAAAAGAACAACCCCCAAAAAATGTATCCTGTCTTTTAAAGCTCCATCTTCACACGGTTAGCATTTGGTCAGTAACCATCCATAGTATTGCTAAGGCCCAAAAAACCCAGGAATGGATCCAAAACAGAGATGACACATGATTGGGATATTTGCATGTCTTCTGTGTTTTGTACCCACTCCTGCTTTTGGCTTCCAAATCATGAGCATATCCTGATGCAAAATTGGAACCATGTGATAAAGGCATTACAGATGCTCCAAAGACAGGATCTGTTGTGTTTTTCATTTTTCCGTCCTTCTGACAGATCAGAAGAAGGGTAAAATAAATTGTAACAAGGCCAAACAGGGACACTAATGGCCCAATTACAGAGTGGGAGGGTGGCAACTGCAGGAGGAGTCAACACAGTGGCCCAGTGACAGAATGGTGAGGGTGGCAACCGCATGAGGGTTCAACATAATGTCCCAGATTGGTGAGGATGGCAACTGCATGAGAAGTCAACACAGTGGCCCAGTTACAGAGTGGTGAGGATGGCAACCGAATGAGGAGTCAACATAGTGGCCAGTTATAGAATGCGTAGGGTGGCAACTGCACGAGGAGTCAACATAGTGGCCATGTTACATTATGGGGAGGGTGGCAATCGCATGAGGAATCAACACAATGGCCCAGTCACAGAGTGCTGAGGTGGCAACCACATGAGGAGTCAACACAGTGGCCCAGTTACAGAGTGGGGAGGGTGGCTACCCTATGAGGAGTCAAAATAGTGGCCCAGTCACAGAGTGTTGAGGGTGTCAACCACATGAGGAGTCAACGCAGTGGCCCAGTGACAGAGTAGGGAGGTGGGGGGCAACAGCAGTAACAGTAACAGCACAAGATGGTGGGTTGCAGTAAGAGAAGATGGCAGCAGAGGTATCAGGTATGTGGCATCAGGCGGGTGGAAGCATCAGAACAGTGGCTGAAGCACATGGCCAGAAGTAGAGATGAGCGAATCAAAATTTGATTTGCACCGAATGCGAATTTCCTTGCGCTTCGTAGTAACCAATCACATTTTTCCTAAAATGTCTGCTGTACGTGTGAGGACATGGAGAAAGGAAGTCTGGGAAGGAGGGATCACCTATACTGACATGCATGCAGCCAATCAGCAGCCAGCAAGCCCTGTGATATCACAGCCCTATAAATATGGCAGCCATCTTAGATTATGCCATTCACCAGCATACTTAGTGCAGGGAGAGACGTGTCTGCATGCGCTAGGGACTGAACGCAGAGGGCCCCCCAGTCAGACCTCCATGAGGATGGGCGATAGCGCACATAGGCAGTGGCCAACTGACTACATAGGATGTCTTGATAGTAGTTGAGTTTATCCTCCCTCTTGGATGGGCAGTGAGGGCCTAACATGGTAGTCATCTCTCTGCCGAATGGTGATAATACGGCTGTGCCTGCGCAAGCAACCCAGCATGCATTGGGCCATTTGCCAAAAGTAACTGAGCATGCACCGGCCATTTGCCAAGTGACTCGGAGGGACTCCCTGTCTCCATCTCCATGGCATACTGTCATGGTGTGTCAGGGGTCATCTGCCTGGTCTTCCTCATCACCCTCTAGCTCCTCCTACTCCTCTCTTGTCACTTGTGCAGATAAACCACCCATTTCTGTATACATTGCTTGTGCATGAATGTCCTTCTCCTCCTCCTTCACCAGTTCAGCCCCCACAGGGCTCAGGTGACCATGAGATGTAGACGCCCTGTCTCCTGTCCCCTGGCCAGCCAGATTTATCAGAATCTGCTCTAGGACGTGAAGGAGTGGAATGACGTTGTTTATCTGTAGTCCTGGTGACTGATAAATAAAGTGGCCTCCTCAAATGGCCTGAACAAATGGCATACGTCACTCATGAGCTGCCCTTGGCTAATGTTGAAGTTATACAGGGGAGTGCTCCTGTCCACCTGCATCATCAAAACATCATTCACGGCCTTCCACTGCTCATATAGTAGGTCCAACATGTGGAGGGTGGAGTTCCAATGGGAGGAAATGTTGCATATCAGGTGATGTTGAAGAACACTATTCTGCCTTTCCTGCTCAAGGAGGGGGCGAGTTTTGCAGGGTAAGAGTGGCTGAGGAGAATGCACAGTTTCCTGGCCATTTAAAGGATATATTTCAGATGGGTGGAAGACTTCAGGAACCGCTTTACAACCAGATTAACCACATGCGCCATGCAGGGCATATGGCTCAGCCCTCCTTGACACAGCGCCGACACAATGTTCTTCCCATTGTTGGTGACCATGGTTCCGATCTTAAGTTGGCGAGGAGATTCGATTTCCTCTTGAAGGATACAGAGCAATTCCTCCCCGGTGTGATTCTGTTCGCCCAGGCAAACCAGCTGGAGAACAGCATAACACTGCCATGCTTTGCACAGATGGTATGCTGGAGTTTTACTCCGATTTGTGCCTGCAGTGGAGGCTGAGGACAAGGTGGAGGATGAAAAGGCAGAGGAGGACATTGGCTCAGAACCCACAGCTTAAAAGGACCTTGTCCTTGACTGTAGTTACAGCTCCACACTTTGGCGCTGCCTTGAACTTTAGCAGACACCGACAGGCTCAAGGACTGGCCCACTTTCTGTTCAACATACGTGTGCAGGGCTGGTACAGCATTTTTGGAGAAGTAATGATGACTTGGAACTAGAGTTGAGCGGACACCTGGATGTTCAGATTCGACAGGTTCGGCCGAACTTCAGAAAAAAGTTTGAGTTCGGGACCCAAACTTGACCCGAACTTGACCCCGAACCTAATTGAAGTCAATGGGGACCTGAACTTTTGAGCACTAAAATGGCTGTAAAAATGTCATGGAAAGGACTAGAGGGCTGCAAATGTGGTTAAAAGCATGGCAAGTGCTCTGCAAACAAATATGGATAGTGAAATTACTTTGAATACCAAAATACGTAAAAATAAAAAAAATTATCATCTTGATCTAGGAGGACGAGGTCCATATGGAGTAGGAGGTTGAGGAGGCGGTGGATGTGGCGGTGTAGGTGGAAGCAGTGGTGGAGGAGGAGGTAGCCTACACTGGTTTTTGGTTTTACATTTTATTTTTTAAATTAGGGTACACCCCAAAACATTGGGAAATATAACCTGTGATAACCCCCTGCACACGTTCAGACAATACACTGGCTGCAGGGCAGGCCAGTACCTCCAAGGCGTAAAGGGCAAGCTCAGGCCGTGTGCCCAATTTGGAGACCCAGAAGATGCAGGGGCTGACCCCTGTCAGTCAGTTCGTGTAGGCGTGTGCAAACTTACTGCCCCACCATGTCGCACGTCCCCGTGATGTTCACGATCCAATTTGATTGATGTTCTATTCTGCGCCTACCATGGTGATCACGGGTGGCGGGGAATCAGGGTTCCACGCTGGAGAGGGAGTGTGAGAAAGAGAAACCACATCCAAGGGAGGATTAATTTTTTCAAATTTAAAATTATAGAGTTGAATTATGGGAGAAATTATTAAAGCATAAAAGTGTGACAACTTTTTAAAGTTTAAGAATTGAATGAAAGGATGTGACGCGCATTAATTACTGAAGAATTTATAAAATTTTATTCCCTGTCACCTATGCAGAGCAGGGGTTTATTCATGTCTAAAATTGTATAATGTCAACCCAAGAATGCAACAGAAAAATTAGTGAAATTTATTAACCTGTCTACTTGGTAGAGCAGGGGTCTATGACAGAAAAAAATTGTTTATTGTCACCCGAAAATGTTAAAGAAAAATTATTGAAATGTATTAAGCTGTCAACTAGGTAGAGGAGGGGTATATTACACCCAAAAATTGTTGAATTTCACCAGAAAATGTAACTGACAATTTATATATTTTTATTTAACCTGTCTACTAGGTATAGCAGTGGTACTTCACACCCAAAAATTTGTGAATTTCACCGGAAAATGTAACTGACAATTTAAATTTTTTTTTAACCAGCCTACTAGGTATAGCAGTGGTACATCACACCCAAAAATTGGTGAATTTCATCTGAAAATGTAAATAATTTATTTATTTTTTAACCTGTCTACTAGGTATAGCAGTGGTACTAAATACACCCCAAAATTAGTGAATTTCACCAGAAAATGTAACTGACAATTTTTTTTTAACGGTCTACTAGGTATAGCAGTGGTACTATACACCCAAAAATTGGTGAATTTCACCCAAAAATGTAACTGACAAAGTAATGAAATGATATAAAATAAAATACGTACAAATAGAAAAAAAAAATTGATTTATAAGGATGGAGTTCCATATGGAGTAGGAGTTTGAGGAGGCGGTGGATGTAGCGGTGTAGGTGGTAGCGGCGGTGGAGGAGGACGAGGTAGCCAACACAGGTTTTTGTTTATTTATTTATTTTTTTTATTAGGGCATGAAATATCTAAAATACAAGACTGAGCAATTGCGCTGCAGTATGACAATGGCTGGTTAGTGCCGGTATACATGTCTATTCTGCACAAGGTACGGACAAGTCCTGAGGGATCCATGCCTGGTTCATTTAATGAACGTGAGCTTGTCCACATTGGCTGTGAACAGGCAGCTGCGCTTGTCTGTGATGACGACCTCTGCCATGCTAAACACATGTTCAGATAATATGCTGGCTGCAGGGCAGACCAGCACCTCCAAGGCGTAAAGGGCAAGCTCAGGCCATGTGCCCAATTTGGAGACCCAGAAGTTGAAGGGGGCAGACCATCATTCAGTTCGTGGAGGCGTGTGCACACATACTGCTCTACCATGTTGGTGAAATGCTGCCTCCTGCGAGGACGTTCCATATCAGCTGGTGGTGCTGGTTGTTGTGGCGTGCTGACAAAGCTTTTCCACATTTCGGCCATGCTAACCCTGCCTTCTGAGGTGCTAGGGGTTCCCCAGCTGCCTTGGTGACCTCTTCCTCCTCCTCTGCCTTCGCCTTGTGCTTCCCCGCTGTCAGGAGGGAATGCCACCAGCAGCGCGCCTACCAGCGTGCGCTTGTACTTGCGCATCTTACGATCACGCTCCAGTGACGGAATTAAGGACGGTACGTTGTCCTTGTAACGGGGATCCAGCGGCGTGGCCACCCAGTAATCATCACAAGTTAGAATGTGGGCAACTCAGCGGTCGTTGCGGAGACACTGCAGCATGTAATCGCTCATGTGTGCCAGGCTCCCCAGAGGCAACGAAAAGCTTTCCTCTGTGGGAGGTGTATCCTCTGTGTCCTCTGTATCCCCCCAGCCACGCACCAGTGATGGCCATGAACCCTGCTGTGAACATGGTTCCTCCTCCTCCTCCTCCACCTCGTCATCCACCATAACTGTGCCCTGGCTGGACAATTGTGTACCTGGCGTTTGTGGGTGCAGGATCCCACCCTCAGAGCCACTTGAGAATGACTGGCCAGAAACTCTACAAAATGATCCCTATTCCTCCTGCTCCTCCTGTGCCACATCCTCTTCCATCATCGCCAGGAGCGTTTTTTCAAGGAGGCATAGAAGTGGCATAGTAACACTGAGAACTGCGTTATCGGCACTGGCCATGTTGGTGGAGTACTCGAAACAGCGCAACAAGGAACACAGGACTCGCATGGAGGCCCAATCATTGGTGGTGAAGTGGTGCTGTTCCGCCGAGCGACTCAACCTTGCGTGCTGCAGCTGAAACTCCGCTATCACCTGCTGCTGCTCAAAAAGAGCGGCCAGCATGTGCAAGGTGGAGTTCCACCTTGTGGGCACGTCACATATGAGGCGGTGAGCGGGAAGGCCGAAGTTACGCTGCAGCGCTGACAGGCGAGCAGCAGCAGGGTGAGAACGCCGAAGGCGCGCACAGACAGCCCGCACTTTATGCAGCAGCTCTGACATATCGGGGTAATTTTTAAGGAATCTCTGCACCACCAAATTCAGCACATGCGCCAGCAAGGGATGTGCGTCAAACCGGCTAGTTCCAGAGCTGCTACGAGATTTCGCCCATTATTACACACCACCAGGCCGGACTTGAGGCTCACTGGCACAAACTACTCATCGGTCTGTTGTTCAAGGCCCGTCCACAGCTCCTGCGCGGTGTGGGGTTTGTCCCCCAAACAGATAAGTATTAAAATTGCCTGCTGTCGTTTACCCCTGGCTGTGCTGAAGTTGGTGGTGAAGGTGTTACGCTGACCGGATGAGCAGCTGGTAGAGGATGAGGAAGCAGAGTAGGAGGAAGAAGCAACAGGAGGCAAACTGAAGCGCCCTGCAATCCTCGGTGGTGGAAGGACATACATCAAACTGCTATCCGCCTCAGGCCCAGCTGCCACTGCATTTAACCAGTGTACTGTTATGGAAATATAACATCCCTGACCGTGCTTGCTGGTCCACATATCTGTAGTGAGGTGCACCTTGCTACAGATGGCATTGCGCAGTGCACACCTGATTTTGTCCCCTACTTGGTTGTGCAGGAAAGGGATGGCTCTCCTGGAAAAGTAGTGGCGGCTGGGCACGACGTACTGTGGGACAGCCACCGCCATAAGGCCTTTAAAACTATCCGTCTCCACCAGACGGAATGACAGCATTTCAAAAGCAAGTAATTCAGAAATGCTGGCATTCAGGGCTAGGGATCGCGGGTGGGTAGGGGGGTACTTCCTCTTCCTCTCCATCGTTATGGAGATGGAGAGCTGAACGCTTCCGTAGGACATTGTGGAGATGCTTGGTGACCCAGGTGTTGGTGTTGCTGGCAGGAGGAGCCAGAGACCTTTCTTTGTTATTGAGGTGTCTACTCCACTGCAGCTCGTGCTTTGCACTTAAATGCCTGGTCATGCAGGTTATGCTCAGGTTGAGAACGTTTGTGCCTCGCTTCAGGCTCTGATTGCACAGCGTGCAAACCACTCGTGTCTTGTCATCAGCACATTGTCTGAAGAACTGCCACGCCAGGGAACTCCTTGGAGCTGGCTTTGGTGTGCTCAGTCCCTTGCTGCGGTGGGCAGTAGCAGGCGTACTGTCTATAGGACGGCCGCTCCGCTTTTGCACCCTGCTCCCTCTTCTGCTGTGCTGGTGGCTCTGTGCGACCACCGCCTCTTCCTCCGAACGACATAGGTCACTCGCATGACCTTGATTCCATGTGGGGTCGAGGACCTCATCATCCTCCACATAATCTTCCACCCAGTCTTCACCCCTGCCTTCCTTGTCGGTCTGCACACTTTCGAAAGCCCCAGCAGTTGGCACCTGTGTTTCGTCATCATCCGAGACGTGCTGCGATGGTCCTCCCATGTACTCATCTTGAAAGATAAGTGGTTGGGCATCGGTGCACTCAATCTCTTCCACTTCTGGGGCAGGGCTAGGTGGATGGCCTGGGAAACCCTGCTAACAGAGTCATCAAAAAGCAGAAGAGACTGCTGCATGACTTGGGGCTCAGACTGCTTGGCTGATTTGCAAGGGGGTGAAGTGAAAGACTGATGGACATCGGCTGCAGGTGCCAACTGTGGTCTTTCAGCAGGAGACTGGGTGGGAGACAACGTGAAGGAACTGGATCCACTGTCAGCAACCCAATATACTATCGCCTGTACTTGTTCAGGCCTCACCATTCGTAGAGCTGCATTAGGCCCGACCAAATACCGCTGCAGGTTCTGTCGCCTACTCGCACCTGAGGAAGGGGTTTCACTTGTGCGTATAGCTGGCACAGATCGACCACGTCCTCTCCCTGCAACAGGAGCTCCACCAGCAGCACCACGACCTGGGCCACGTCCCTTATTTGACGCTCTCCTCATATTTCTCAAATTTAGGATCTTGCCCTAAATGGGTGTTTAATTAATAGTAGAATAGAACGACAGTATGTAAAGGGTGTATCTCACACGGCCTGAACCAGATTAGGCCTCAATTAAAGATTTCTTTGCCCAAAATGGCTGTATTTCAAATGCCAGAATCAAACCCCTGTATGTAAAGGGTGTATCTCACACGGCCTGAACCAGTGTAGGCCTGAATTAAATATTAGTGCACCGAATGGCGGTATTTCAAATCTCTGAATCTAACCCAAATGTATTAAGGGTGTATCTCACAATGACATATGCAGCAAAGGCTGCCAAATAAACTTTTTTTTGCCCAAACAGGTGTTTGTTTAATAACTCAATATGGCAGCAGTAAATAACCCAGGAATTTCAAACGTGCTTATGCTGCAAGGCCTGAAATATTGTGTATTTTGCCCCAAAAAGGGTGTTTTATTAACGAAAGAATATAAGCCATGTATATACAGGGTGTATCTCACACGGCCTGACCAACTGTAGGCCTGAATTAAAGATTTCTTTGCCCAAAATGGCTGTATTTTAAATGCCTGAATCAAATCCCTGTATGTAAAGGGTGTATCTCACACGGCCTGAACCAGTGTAGGCCTGAATTAAATATTAGTGCACCAAATGGCGGAATTTCAAATCTCTGAATCTAACCCAAATGTATTAAGGGTGTATCTCACAATGACATATGCAGCAAAGGCTGTCAAATAAACATTTTTTTCCCAAACGGGTGTTTGTTTAACCCCTTAGGACTTAGGGTGTACCGGTACGCCCTATTTCCCGAGTCCTTAAGGACTCAGGGCGTACCGGTATGTCCTAAGTTTAAATCGCGATTGCTGCGGGGGTTAATCACAACAGGATGTCCGCTGAAATCATTCAGCGGGCATCCTGTCACAACACCGGGGGGGGTCCCGTGACCCCCCTGTGTCGGTGATCGCCGCAAACCGCAGGTAAATTCAGACCTGCGGCTTGCGGCTTTTACCTTATCCGGCGGTTGCGCGGCGGTGCCATCGGGGCCCCATGCGGCTGTAGGGGGGACCCGATGGCATGGAAGGCAGCGCGATGTCTAAGGAAGGCATCGCAATGTCTAAGGAAGGCATCGAGCTGCCTTCCGGTGACGAGCCTATGAGATCCAGCCCCCTGGATCTCACAGGCCGGAAGCTGTATGAATAATACACACAGTATTACTCATAGAGCCAATGCATTCCAATACAGAAGTAATGGAATGCATTGTAAAAGGGATTAGACCCCCAAAAGTTGAAGTCCCAAAGTGGGACAAAAAATAAAGTAAAAAAAAGTTGAAAAAATAAAGTTTTCCCCCCCAAAAATTAAAAGTTTCAAGTAAAAATAAACAAAAACGTCATTTTCCCCTAATAAAGTTAAAAAAAATTGGTAAAAAATTTGAAAAAAAGTATACATATTAGGTATCACCGCGTCCGTATCGACCGGCTCTATAAACATATCACATGACCTAACCCCTCAGATGAACACCGTAAAAATAAAAAATAAAAACTGTGCTAAATAAAAATAAAATTGTTGTCACCTTACATCACAAAAAGTACAAAAGCAAGCAATCAAAAAGGCGTTTGCCCACCAAAATAGTACCAATCTAACCGGAACCTCATCCCGCAATAAATGAGCCCCTACCTGAGACAATCGCCCAAAAAATAAAAAAAATATGGCTCAGAATATGGAGACACTAAAACATATTTTTTTAATATTATTGTGTTAAACTTACATAAATAAAAAAAAAGTATACATATTGGGTATCGCCGCATCTGTATCGACCGGCCCTATAAAAATATCACATGACCTAACCCCTCAGATGAACACCGTAAAAAATAAAAAATAAAAACTGTGCTAAATAAACCATTTTTTGTCACCTTACATCACAAAAAGTGTAATAGCAAGCGATCAAAAAGTAATATGCACCCCAAAATAGTGCCAATCAAACCATCATATCATCCCACAAAAAATGAGACCCTATCTAAGATAATCGCTCAAAAACTGAAAAAACTATGGCTCTCAGAATATGGAGACACTAAAGCATGATTATTTTTTTTTTCAAAAATGATATTATTGTGTAAAACTTACATAAAAAAAAAAAAGATACATATTAGGTATCGCCGCATCCGTATCGACCGGCTCTATAAAAACATCATATTACCTAACCCCTCAGATGAACACCGTATAATATAAAAAATAAAAACTGTGCTAAATAAACCATTTTTTGTCACCTTACATCACAAAAAGTGTAATAGCAAGCGATCAAAAAGTAAAATGCACCCCAAAATAGTGCCAATAAAACCGTTAAACCGTCATCTCATCCCGCAAAAATCATACCCTAAACAGTAAACACTAAAACATGATTTTTTTTGCTTCAAAAACGAAATCATTGTGTAAAACTTACATAAATAAAAAAAAAGTATACATATTAGGTATAGCAGCGTCCATAATAACTTGCTCTATAAAGATATAACATTACCTAACCCTTCAGGTGAATACCGTAAAAAAATTAAAATAAAAGCGGTGTAAAAAAAGGCATTTTTTGTCACCTTACATCACAAAAAGTGTAATAGCAAGCAATCAAAAAGTCACATGCACCCCAAAATAGTGCCAATAAAACCATCATCTCATCCCGCAAAAATCCTACCATACCCAAGGTAATTGCCCAAAAACTGAAAAAATTATGGCTCTCAGACTATGGAAACACTAAAACATAATTTTTTTTGTTTCAAAAAAGAAATCATTGTGTAAAACTTACATACATTTAAAAAAAAGTATACATATTAGGTATCGCCGCATCCGTGACAACCTGGTCTATAAAAATATCACATGATCTAACCTGTCAGATGAATGTTGTAAATAACAAAAAATAAAAATGGTGCCAAAACAGCTATTTCTTTTTACCTTGCCTCACAAAAAGTGTAATATAGAGCAACCAAAAATTATATGTATCCTAAACTAGTACCAACAAAACTGCACCCTATCCCGTAGTTTCTAAAATGGGGTCACTTTTTTGGAGTTTCTAATCTAGGGGTGCATTAGGGGGGCTTCAAATGGGACATGGTGTAAAAAAAAAAACAGTCCAGCAAAACCTGCCTTCCAAAAACCATATGGCATTCCTTTCCTTCTGCGCCCTGCCGTGTGCCTGCCCGTACAGCGGTTTACGACCACATATGGGGTGTTTCTGTAAACGACAGAATCAGGGCCATAAATATTGAGTTTGGTTTGGCTGTTAACCCTTGCTTTGTAACTGAAAAAAAAATTATTAAAATCGAAAATCTGCCAAAAAAGTGAAATTTTGAAATTGTATCTCTATTTTCCATTAATTCTTGTGGAACATCTAAAGGGTTAACGACGTCTGTAAAATCAGTTTTGAATATCTTGAGGGGTGTAGTTTCTTAGATGGTGTCACTTTTATGGGGTTTCTTTCTCTAGGGGTACATCAGGGGGGCTTCAAATGGGACATGGTGTCAAAAAAAACAGTCCAGCAAAACCTCCCTTCCAAAAACCGTATGGCATCCTTTCCTTCTGCGCCCTGCCGTGTGCCTGCCCGTACAGTGGCTTACGACCACATATGGGGTGTTTCTGTAAACTACAGGATCAGGGCCATAAATATTGAGTTTGGTTTGGCTGTTAACCCTTGCTTTGTAACTGGAAAAAAAATATTAAAATGGAAAATCTGCCAAAAAAGTGAAATTTTTAAATTGTATCTCTATTTTCCATTAATTCTTGTGGAACAATCAGCTTTGAATACCTTGAGGGCTGTAGTTTCTAGAATGGAGTAATTTTTGGGTAGTGTCTATTATGTAAGCCTCGTAAAGTGACTTCAGACCTGAACTGGTACCTAAAAATTGGTAAACTTCTAAGCCTTGTAACATCCCCAAAAAATAAAATATCATTCCCAAAGGATCCAAACATGAAGTAGACATATGGGGAAAGTAAAGTAATAACTATTTTTGGAGGTATTACTATGTATTGTAAAAGTAGAGAAATTGAAACTTGGAAATTTTTTACTTCATTTTTGGTAAATTTGTTATTTTTTTATAAATAAAAATGAATTTTTTTTTACTTCATTTTACCAGTGTCGTGAAGTACAATATGTGACGGAAAAACAATCTCAGAAATGCCTGGATAAGTCAAAGCATTTTAAAGTTATCAGCACTTAAAGTGACACTGGTCAGATTTGCAAAAAATGGCCTGGTCCTTAAGGTGAAATTATTATTATTATTTATTATTAAAGCGCCATTCATTCCATAGCGCTGTACATATGAGAAGAGGTATACATACATAATACAGACTAATTGCGCTAATCATAAACAAGACAAGTTACAAAAAGAGCATAGGAGAGAATCTAACTCAGCGATCTACAGACAAATAGTTGTGAGGGTGCAGGGCACTATCGTTTTACCCTGCCCTGAGCTCATTGACCAAAAATACAAACTTTTAGAATTCTGTTAGTTAGGTGGGTGGCGGCGGCGGCCATTTTATACATGCTCAGTGCAACAGCACTGCAACTGAGCTTTTCTGACATTGCAAATCACAATTTTTTTGGGGAAAACTACAACATCTTCATTAGTCAGTGTGTAATTTAAGCTAGAAATACACCCATAATTTTCTGGGGTTTGAAAAACACATTTTTTTTTCTTCAAAAAACAGTATTTGCCAGATCTGCAAGTGTTAAATTCAAGTTAAATATATACAGCATTCATATTCTGTTAGCAAAAAAAGACTTTTTGTGCAATCTACAACATCTGTATTAGTCCGTGTGCAATTTAAGCTAGAAATACACCCATCATTTTCTGGGGTTTGAAAAACACACATTTTTTTTCTCAAAAAACAGTATTTGCCAGATCTGCAAGTGTTAAATTCAAGTTAAATACACTGCTCCAAAAAATAAAGGGAACACAAAAATAACACATCCTAGATCTGAATTAATTAAATATTCTTCTAAAATACTTTGTTCTTTACATAATTGAATGTGCTGACAACAAAATCACACAAAAATAAAAAAATGGAAATCAAATTTTTCAACCCATGGAGGTCTGGATTTGGAGTCACACTCAAAATTTAAGTGGAAAAACACACTACAGGCTGATCCAACTTTGATGTAATGTCCTTAAAACAAGTCAAAATGAGGCTCAGTAGTGTGTGTGGCCTCCACGTGCCTGTATGACCTCCCTACAACGCCTGTGCATGCTCCTGATGAGGTGGCGGACGGTCTCCTGAGGGATCTCCTCCCAGACCTGGACTAAAGCATCTGCCAACTCCTGGACAGTCTGTGGTGCAACGTGACGTTGGTGGATAGAGCGAGACATGATGTCCCAGATGTGCTCAATTGGATTCAGGTCTGGGGAACGGGCGGGCCAGTCCATAGCATCAATGCCTTCATCTTGCAGGAACTGCTGACGCACTCCAGCCACATGAGGTCTAGCATTGTCTTGCATTAGGAGGAACCCAGGGCCAACCGCACCAGCATATGGTCTCACAAGGGGTCTGAGGATCTCATCTCGGTACCTAATGGCAGTCAGGCTACCTCTGGCGAGCACATGGAGGGCTGTGCGGCCCTCCAAAGAAATGCCACCCCACACCATTACTGACCCAATGCCAAACCGGTCATGCTGGAGGATGTTGCAGGCAGCAGAACGTTCTCCACGGCGTCTCAAGACTCTGTCACGTCTGTCACATGTGCTCAGTGTGAACCTGCTTTCATCTGTGAAGAGCACAGGGCGCCAGTGGCGAATTTGCCAATCTTGGTGTTCTCTGGCAAATGCCAAACATCCTTCTCGGTGTTGGGCTGTAAGCACAACCCCCACCTGTGGATGTCGGGCCCTCATATCACCCTCATAGAGTCTGTTTCTGACCATTTGAGCAGACACATGCACATTTGTGGCCTGCTGGAGGTCATTTTGCAGGGCTCTGGCAGTGCTCCTCCTGTTCCTCCTTGCACAAAGGCGGAGGTAGTGGTCCTGCTGCTTGGTTGTTGCCCTCCTACGGCCTCCTCCACGTCTCCTGATGTACTGGCCTGTCTCCTGGTAGCGCCTCCATGCTCTGGACACTACGCTGACAGACACAGCAAACCTTCTTGCCACAGCTCACATTGATGTGCCATCCTGGATAAGCTGCACTACCTGAGCCACTTGTGTGGGTTGTAGACTCCGTCTCATGCTACCACTAGAGTAAATTGCACCGCCAGCATTCAAAAGTGACCAAAACATCAGCCAGGAAGAATAGAAACTGAGAATTGGTCTGGGGTCACCATCTGCAGAACCACTCCTTTATTGGGCGTGTCTTGCTAATTGCCTATAATTTCCACCTGTTGTCTATCCCATTTGCACAACAGCATGTGAAATTGATTTCCACTCAGTGTTGCTTCCTAAGTGGACAGTTTGATTTCACAGAAGTGTGATTGACTTGGAGTTACATTGTGTTGTTTAAGTGTTTCCTTTATTTTTTTGAGCAGTGTATATACAGCATTCATATTCTGTTAGCAAAAAAAGACTCTTTGGGCAATCTACAACATTTGTATTAGTCAGTGTGCAATTTAAGCTAGAAATACACCCATAATTTTCTGGGGTTTAAAAAACACACTTTTCCCCCCCAAAAAAACAGTATTTGCCAGATCTGCAAGTGTTAAATTCAAGTTAAATATATACAGAATTCATATTCTGTTAGCAAAAAAAGACTTTTTGTGCAATCTACAACATCTGTATTAGAGAGGTCCCGAACTATTCGCCGGTGAATAGTTCCCGGCGAACATTGCTTGTTCGCGTTCGCCGCGGCGGGCAAACATATGCGATGTTCGGTCTGCCCCCTATTCGTCATCATTGTGTAAACTTTGACCCTGTACCTCACAGTCAGCAGACACATTCCACCTAATCAGCATCATACCCTCCCTCCCAGACCCTCCCACCTCCTGGACAGCATCCATTTTAGATTCATTCGGAAGCTGCATTCTTAGTGAGAGGAGGGACAGTGTAGCTGCTGCTGATTTAATAGGGAAATCGATAGCTAGGCTAGTGTATTCAGTGTCCACTACAGTCCTGAAAGACTCATCTGATCTCTGCTGTAAGGACAGCACCCCAAAAAGCCCTTTTTAGGGCTAGAACATCAGTCTGCTTTTCTTTTCTTTTTTTTTCTGTGTAATCTAGTTGCAGTTTCCTGCCAGCGTGTGTGTCAGGCTCACAGCATATACTGTGCCCACTTGCCCAGTGCCACCACTCATATCTGGTGTCACAGTAGCTTGCATTTAAAAAAAACAAAAAAACTTTTTTGACTGTAATATAAAAGCAGTCAGTTGCCGGCACGCGCGTGTGTCTCATGCCCTGCAAGTACATAGTGTCACCAGCGCAACTCATATCTAGTGTAACAGTCGATTACATTTAAAAAAAAAATACTATTTTGACTGTGAATAAATAGCAGTCAGTTGCACACACGTGTTTGTGTGTTTAAGGCCCAGCTGCAAGTGCATAGTGTCACTAGCGATACTCATATCTGGTGTAACAGTAGATTACATTTAAAGAAAAACAACAATTTTGACTGTGAATAAATAGCAGTCAGTTGCACACACGTGTTTGTGTGTTTAAGGCCCAGCTGCAAGTGCATAGTGTCACCAGCGATATTCATATCTGGTGTAACAGTAGATTACATTTAAAGAAAAACAACAATTTTGACTGTGAATAAATAGCAGTCAGTTGCACACACGTGTTTGTGTGTTTAAGGCCCAGCTGCAAGTGCATAGTGTCACCAGCGCTACTCCTATCTGGTGTAACAGTAGATTACATTTAAAGAAAAGCAACTATTTTGACTGTGAATAAATAGCAGTCAGTTGCACACACGTGTTTGTGTGTTTAAGGCCCAGCTGCAAGTGCAAAGTGTCAGTGTCACCAGCGCAACTCATATCTGGTGTAACAGTAGATTACATTTAAAGAAAAACAACAATTTTGACTGTGAATAAATAGCAGTCAGTTGCACACACATGTTTGTGTGTTTAAGGCCCAGCTGCAAGTGCATAGTGTCACCAGCGCTACTCCTATCTGGTGTCCCAGTAGCTTGCACGCATAGTACAACTAAACTAATTTAAAAAAAATGACAGGCAGAGGCAGGCCACCCCGCAGGGGCCGTCGTGGTTGTGGTGCTGTGATTCCCTTTGGCCCTAGAATAATGCCCAGTGTTAAGAGGCCACGTACCCTGAACTCGAAAAGTTCTGAGGACATAGTTGACTGGCTAACACAGAACATCCAATCTTCTACAGCTTCCGCTCGGAACCTTGACACACCATCCTCCTCCAGCTCAGCTTCGGGCACCTCTCAAGTTACCACTCGCCCACCTGCTGCCACCACCAACACTAGCACCACAGCCGCTTCACTTGATCCGTCAGAGGAGTTATTTACACATCGGTTGGAAGAAATGGGTGATGCGCAACCATTATTGCCAGAGGATGTAGATAACAGGGATATGTCTCAGTCAGGCAGCATTACACACATGGACGTATGGTGTGATGATGATGATGTTGTACCTGCTGCTGCTTCATTTGCTGAGTTGTCAGATACAAGTGAAGCGGTTGATGATGACGATGTGTCCATGGATGTCACGTGGGTGCCTGCTCGAAGAAAAGAAGAACAGGGGGAAAGTTCAGATGGGGAGACAGAGAGGAGACGAGTTGGAAGCAGGGGGAGGTCATCGCAAGGAGCTAGTGGCACAGTCAGACAGCATGCATCGGCACCCGGGGTCAGCCAGACAGCACGACAATCAAGGCATGCTGTTGCCACCACCAGAATGCCGTCATTGCAGAGCTCAGCAGTGTGGCATTTTTTTTGTGTGTCTGCCTCTGACAACAGCGATGCCATTTGCAACCTGTGCCAAAAAAAACTGAGTCGTGGGAAGTCCAACACCCACCTAGGTACAACTGCTTTGCGAAGGCACATGATCGCACATCACAAACGCCTATGGGATCAACACATGAGTACAAGCAGCACACAAACTCAAAGCCGCCATCCTCCTCCTGGTCCAGCATCTTCAGCCACGTCAACCACTGCTGTCCTCCTTGCCCTCACTCAACCATCCGCCACTCCGTCTCTCGCCTTGAGCAGTTCCTGCTCATCTGCCCACAGTCAGGTGTCTGTCAAGGACATGTTTGAGCATAAGAAGCCAATGTCACAAAGTAACCCCCTTGCCCGGCGTCTGACAGCTGGCTTGTCGGAACTCTTAGCCCGCCAGCTTTTACCAAAATTTGTAGCTATTGGGACACCGCAGTGGAAGGTACCCGGCTGAAATTTCTTTGCACAAAAGGCAATCCCCAACCTGTACTCGATTGTGCAAAAGGAAGTAATGGCATGTCTGGCACACAGTGTTGGGGCAAGGGTCCATCTGACCACTGATACCTGGTCTGCAAAGCACGGTCAGGGCAGGTATATCAAGTACACTGCGCATTGGGTAAACCTGCTGACGGCTGCCAAGCATGGAATGCGTGGCTCTGCAGAGGAGTTGGTGACACCGCTACGACTTGCAGGCAGGCCTGCTGCAACCTCCTCTACTCCTCCTACTCCATCCTCTTCCATAACCTCCTCGGCTGAGTCCTCTTCTGCTGCTGCGTCTTGCTCCACATCAACGGCACACCCCCAGCTCCCCAGGGGCTATTCCACATCCCGGATACGACAGTGTCACGCGGTCTTGGGGTGGACTTGCCTGAAAACAGAGAGTCACACCAGACCAGCACTCCTGTCCGGCCTGAACGCACAGGTGGACCAGTGGCTGACTCCGCACCAACTGGAGATCGGCAAAGTGGTGTGTGACAACGGAAGCAATTTGTTGGCGGCATTGAATTTAGGCAAGTTGACACATGTGCCGTGCATGGCACATGTGTGTAATCTGATCGTACAACGCTTTGTGCATAAGTGCCCAGGCTTACAGGACATCCTCAAGCAGGCCAGGAAGGTGTGTGGCCATTTCATGCGTTCCTACACGGCCATGGCGCACTTTTCAGATATCCAGCGGTGAAAAAACATGCCAGTGAGGCGCTTGATTTGCGACAGCCCGACACGTTGGAATTCAACACTCCTAATGTTCGACCGCCTGCTCCAACAAGAAAAAAACGTCAATGAGTATTTGTAAGACCGGGGTGCTAGGAAAGCCTCTGCGGAGCTGGGAATGTTTTTGCCACGTTACTGGACGCTCATGCGCAATGCCTGTAGGCTCATGTGTCCTTTTGAGGAGGTGACAAACCTAGTCAGTCGCACCGGTTTTCTTCCTGGAGCGTGCCCTGCGAAGAGTGCTGGATCAGGCCGTAGATGAGCGTGAAGAGGAAGAGTTGTGGTCACCATCACCACCAGAAACAGCCTTATCAGCATCGCTTGCTGGACCTGCGGCAACGCTGCAAGAGGAGTGTGAGGAAGAGGAATCAGAGGAGGAATGTGGATTTGAGGAGGAGGAGGAAGACCAACCACAGCAGGCATCCCAGGGTGCTCGTTGTCACCTATCTGGTACCCGTGGTGTTGTACGTGGCTGGGGGGAAGAACATACCTTCAGTGAGATCAGTGAGGCCGAGGAACGGGACATGAGAAGCTCGGCATCCAACCTTGTGCAAATGGGGTCTTTCATGCTGTCGTGCCTGTTGAGGGACCCTCCTATAAAAAGGCTGAAGGAGAACGACCTGTACTGGGTGGCCACGCTACTAGACCCCCGGTATAAGCAGAAAGTGCCTGAAATGTTACTGAATTACCGCAAGTCTGAAAGGATGCAGCAGTTCCAAAATAAATTAAAAAGTATGCTTTACACAGCGTATAAGGGTGATGTCACAGCACAACGGGAATCTAACAGGGGAAGAGGTGAAAGTAATCCTCCTCTTACCACGACCACGCCGGCAAGGACAGGACGCTTTACAGACGTGTTGTTGATGGATGGACATGCGGACCTTTTAAAGTCCTACGCATCGCCACAGCCCTTCAGGGTCCATCCTCAGAGAACGACTAGACCTACAGGTAGAAGACTACCTCGCCTTAACTGCAGATATCGACACTCTGAGGAGCGATGAACCCCTTGACTACTGGGTGTGCAGGCTTGACCTGTGGCCTGAGCTATCCCAATTTGCGATAGGACTTCTGGCCTGCCCCGCTTCAAGTGTCCTGTCAGAAAGGACCTTCAGTGCAGCAGGAGGTATTGTCACTGAGAAGAGAATTCGCCTAAAAAAAGTCTAGATTACCTCACCTTTATTAAGATGAATGAGGCATGGATCCCGAAGGGACTGACAGTGGGCGATACATTAGACTAAAAAAGGCCTCATAAGATGAGCTGCCTTGGGCTAAAAATGGTCCACACGCTGCTGTATTTTCTGAATGCCGGATGACTTGCGTGACTTATCAACTAGGGTTCAAGCCGCAATGTTTTAGGGCACTTTCTGCCTGGGAAACATCAATTTTTCTGGCCTGCAACAATTTTTCTGGCCTGCAACAATACCTAATTTTTCAGGCATGTGTACATGCCTAATTCTTCAGGCCTCTGGTGCTGCACTGTGGCTGCAAAAACAAAACAAAAAAAAGGCACATACATGTGTCAATTCCCCTTCGTGATCGTTACCTTGTTGTGGTGATGGGGCTTGCGTATCACAATGAAGCGACCACCTCTATGAGTGTGTTGGTAATGGCAATGTTGGCACACCCCAGATGATAAGGTCGTTGCTTCATTGTGAACAGACCAAAAGCGATCGGCTGGTTAATTTTGCATAGAAAAAATATTAATTTTCTTTGTGATCATCTAAGGTGATCATTAAAGCCTACTAGGCCAACAATGGGCCCACACTGCAGAATCATTGTTTTCTGGGTCACTTAACTGTCACTGAACTACCTCA